>NC_092862.1:94629824-94737820 GCF_032062135.1 Pyxicephalus adspersus
CTGTCCTGGGTGGTCTGTATTAAGGGTCTGTGCTGTAGTGAGGTCCGTAGTGAACTTTAAACTGGGGGTTATGTACTGGAGGCCTGTGCTTGGAGTCTGTATTGGAGAGTCTACACAGGAAGGCTTTGCACTGGAGGTCTATCACTTGGGGTAGTCTGTTTTGGGGAGATCTGCACTGAAAGGTCTGTACTGTGGGGTCTGCACTGGGTGTCAATACAGAGGCCTGTTACTGGGGGATGGCACTGGGGCATGTCACTGGTGGTCTGGACTTGGTATCTGTACTGAGGTCTCCACTGGGGGGTCTTCACTAAGGTGTGTCACTGGGGGTTCTTTATTGAGGGCTTCCAGCAGGAATTTACCGTTGTATGTCTGGGGGCCTGTACTGTGTATTTGTACTGGGTACCTGTACTAAGGTCTGTCACTATGGGTATGAACTGAAGTTTTTACTGCACTAGGTGTTTGTTACTGGGCTCTGTTAGTGGGAGATAAAAACTTTTTTTTTCCTTGGGAGGGCCATCTTCTAAATGTTTTATTTGGATAGCAAGAAGTCCAGAACTGGCCCTGGAAGTAGGACATTAGATTGCAAGGCTGATGTAAATAGCCCTAAACTGTTCTCTTACTGTATTACTACTGCAAATTACTGTAGAACATGTCAGAGATATATAAAAGGTATTATTATCATATTTTGTATTAAACTGTATATATAAAACACCAATAGGAACAGTGTATGACTACAGTTTGACTTCAGTGTGCTTTTTCTTCTGATGATCAGTGGTTTAGTGTTTTTTGAACTGCATATTGGAATATGGGAAAAATATTTTTGTCCACCAACATACACATATTATATGAGCAAGCAATAGCACTTAAAGACACTGGGACTTTAGTTACAAATTAGGCTAGTTATAAGAAAAGAGGTTACCTAAGGCTGGGTTGTTTTCCCTATCCCTACGTTTTGCCAAACAATGCGATTGTCTGCTGAAATTACTGACAGCACTGGCTGGGGCTTTCCAATGGGGTCACCCTCTCCCATGACAACTATCAAAGTCAGTGTTTTCTTTACTATCAGGAGATCCTGTTATGCGTCTAGCACATGAATAAGAAAATCTCCCCTATGGAGAAACACACAGTGATTAGAAGCTAACAGAGGTTCTATGGATTTCCCATACTTTCTAAACTAGTATAAAGGTTTTGAGTTCCACTTTTTGATATATATAAGAACATTTCACATTTTTTCAATTTATTTGCAACTTCTGAGCACACTTTGTAAGTACATACAAAGTGTGCATACATAGAAGACTTTATACACTGAGCAAAAGTGCATAGCAAGCAAGTGAGAATAAAATGCATTTGAAAACTGTCTCTGTGAGATTGCCCTTTGTGAGAACTGGAAGCAGCAAGGATACATATTTGGAAAATCAATACCTGTCCAACTTTGATTAGGGACATTGACACCAGTTGACTTGAATAGCAAAAGTCGTTTTGGGATTTTGACCCAGAACAGGGCTGTAGAAGATTGATTTATCAAAGTCCTTTTGCATTTATTTTCTGTTTGACTGTCAAACAAGTATTTGGTAATTCTGGGAATATATACCGTATACATATATATATATAAATATATATATATATATATATATATATATATATATATATATATATAAAACCAAACAATGCATACATTAATGTAATGCATTAATATATGTTGGACAAAGTTTGTAAATTGCATTAAATCCATATAATTCTTTATATGCCATGCCTTAAACATACGTGTAAAAATACAGGAAAATGTTATTTTAGCAATCAGATTTGTGTACAAGCTGTTGTTTCCCTCTAGATATATGTATTGGACAAGTACTGTAGCATCCTCCTGTGGTCAGTATATGTACTTCTTTTGAATTAAAACTCATAATTGTGTTTCTTTCTAATCAGGCAAATATATATGAAATGCTCAAAATAAACTATCTTTGTAACATTTCAACTAATTAAAAACATTTCATATTATTTTGGGATCGCTTATGTCTTCATCTGAGTAAAATAATTGCATAGTTGGGTTTTTTGGACATTTTCTGATCAAGTAATAGAATAGATGAATAGATTCCTGAAAACAATATCTGCATTCCACCAAAATGTCGTCTGTCTATTAAAGCCCTTCTCTGGGCTTCAGGTTCTCTAACTCATCCAACATATTTTTTTTTACCTTGTGAAGGAAGATACCAAAGCTTGTTTGTCTTTCCCTGTTTTCTACATGTTCTTATTGGCTTAGTGAGACAGCCTACTTTATGGACCAATAGGAAAATGGGAGAAATGGTAGTAAGTCTCAAGCCTCAACACCAGCTCTAATATGAAAATAATTGCACATATATAAGAAAAAGCATCTGGTCTTTAGCAGGTCTTAAAATTAGGTAAGAATAAACATTGATGAAGAAATAAAGAAATTACACTATGTTATTTATTGAACAAAATCAAAATGCACAGTCAGTATGTGAAAAATTATTCTAGAAGGTAACTAGGTAACTAATCAAATGTTCTTGATTAGTTGATCATCAGCAGTGTGACCACCTCTATAAAAGCAGAATGTTGGCAGTTTTGTTGGCCTGTGTCATTTGGGTGTGTGTTAATACAATGCCAAAAAAGAAAGACATCAGAGATGGTCAGAAAATCCATTGTTGCTGCTTATTTATCTGGGAAGGGTTGTAAGGCAATTTCAAAAGAATTTCCATTATTCAACATTAAGAAAGAATATTCACAAATTGAAAACATTTAAATCAGTTACCAATCTTCCCAGGAGTGGACACCCCAAAAAATTCACCCCAGACCTTGCAATGCTCAAAGAAATTGCAAAAAACGCAAGAGCTACATTTTAGACTGTAGGCCTCAGTTAGCACGATAAATGATAAGTTCATGACAGTAGAAATAGAAAAAGACTGAACACATATGGATTGTTTTGAAGGGTGGACAGAAGAAAGCCTCCTCTCACTAAAAAGAACATGGCAGCACGGTTTATGCTTGCAAAGTTGCATCGGAACAAACCACAAGACTTTTGGAACAATGTCTCTTGGACAGATGAGAAAGAGGTGGAGATGTCTGACATAGCTCCAAATTTAGTGAAAACTAGCATGTCAGTGCAAACACCTCATACCTCACACAAATCAACCTGTTTTCAGCTGGTTCTTGTTGAAGCAGTCTGTATGCCAACTGTGAGTGGGAGTAGGGAAAGGCCTTTAAAAATTATAATGAACTTTTGTCATCCTATATAGCAGAGCCTGTAAGATTGGGTAAATAGTCAGGAACTACCAAATTTGTCATGTGTGCCAGGCATATGCAGCAGATCCCTAAGGCACAAGACTGCTCAAGAGGTTGGGCCCTTTATTACTCACAACCTTGCATAGTTAGAGCATCTGTGGGATCAGCCACATGTTACAGTGAGCTTGAAAAAAACCCCAGCAGGTCCTAAATGGCTCTGGGGAAAGATGGAGGGGACCGAGGTGTAGGAGGAGAATGGGAAGGAAGTGGGTAAATCTCCAAAAAAACTCAATATAGTATCACAAATTTTCAAAAAAAATGCCCATCTGTGGGCATTGTAAGTTTTAAAACAGCAGCTTCACAATACTCATGTTGAGATACTACATGTAATTTAGGTTGTACTTTTTCTCCACTCCAAATGCTATAAAACTATACTAACTGGTGACTTTACTTCTGCTCTATTCTTCGCACTTCTCCCTGTGTTACTGTGTTCCTCATCACTGCTTGGGATAGATAATTGGCAATGTTCTGCTCTATTTTAAGACAAGTTTGTTCTCTTTAAAAGTGGGTAGTGGATCTTCATGTGATTAATCATGCACATGGTACCCAAGTTGCATATATTCTTTCCGTGCTTCAAATGCTGCTGACAAATATTGCCAAAAACAATGTTTAGTCGGGCAGCATGATCTAGAAGCATGCAGACTACAGGAGTCCAGTAGTTGCAGTTTTTCATACCTCTGGTGACAGATGAGCGTGGGCTGATGTGACTGCTAATAACAGGCTGCTATGAAAGGACCCTGCTGGTTGAGCATGTTACTTCTTCTTCTAGTTTGCTGCTGTGCAATTTCCTGTTTTCCCTCTTCTCTCACCCACGCCTCTTGCCATCTGTGGCACTGCTGCTCTATGCTTTCAACCAATATTGGATAGATTAAAGCAATCCTCCTGAGTAGGGATGAGCAAGAATGCCTCTACCATTCTTGCGAAAATTTCCTCGAACTTCCGATGGTTGTGCAAAATTTCTGAAAACCGATTTCATAAAACCATCGGAAGATCGAGGAAATTATAACAGGAAATTATATATATTATTCACTCCTGGGAATCCTCCTGTTTGCGATCTTCTCAATGAATGCGGCCATGGCCGCATTCATTGGGAACAGTTTGCGATCCCCGGCACTAAAGGTTTATTAACCTCTAGTGCCCTGGGGATTGCACACTCTTCTCATTTGTAAGAGATACCTATATTATTTAATATTATTTATTCATTTGTAAGAGATACTTATATTACAATGTCAGGAGGTTCTCCTGTGCTGGGCATTTTCTCTGTGGCTGCATTCATTGAGAAGAGTGCGATCCCTGGGGCACTAGAGGTAATTAACCTCTAGTGCCCGGGGATCGCAGAGGATTTCCAGGACTGCATGATGCAGCTCTGGAAATCCTCCTGTTCAGCGAGAGCTCGACCTGTCTGCGAATCAGAAGGCCTTTCTCGCTTACATTTTCGATAAGCGAGAAAGGCCTTATTCGCCGCAAGATTTACTCATATTCTTGCTCGCTCATCCCTACTCCTGACTAGACATTCAGCTTTTTCTTGTAGAACTAAGTCTAACAGTATATGCCTGGAGGGGGCTCCTTACTTCCTGCAAGTCTCAGGACCTTGTCTTCAGAACATGGCCTGAGGAGGATAGGCCCCACACAATAAAACATCCTGCTCCTCCTCTCGTGGATGTGCATCCTCCGCTTCCTCCACAAGGCTAATGAAAGCTTGGACAACCATGCAAGGAAAGTCTTCATCCTCTAGCTGCTTTTTGAATCCTCTATCAACAGCCTCAAGAAATAATTATTCAGGGTGCTTGTTATAGACTACTTCAGAATGTGTATTGGATTTGGCATGGGAGGAAGTGGAAGGAGACAATTAATGGTTTTTTCGAAATTCATTTATCTGTGTCTGAGAGGAAAAAATGATGGTGATTTGATTCCTTAACATACTTTGGCTGTAAGGAACGAACAGCCCCACTATGAATAAATGGAAGGTGTGTCTGCACTTTTGCAGTTTGTGTCATATTACAGCTAGGTTGTGGAAGAGCTGATTGATAAGCCAATTCCATCTATATTTACCACTCTCTTACCTAGCACGAATGCCCCTTCCTTTCACTCTGTCCATATTGTTCCTAAATATGAAAAAGTGTCTGAAATATAGGACAAGCACTAACAGTTAAGGCTTTAATCTTTTATTACTTTGCAATTTTGGCCCAAATTGCTTATAAAAACTAATAACTTTTTACACTTCACAAAATATTGGCACAATCTAAATGTATTTTATTTTTTTTTTTTGTTTATTCACTGGTATTAACCAATGTGACTGCTCTAGTGAATCAAATTGGCTTTGTATTGCACCAAAATAGAAACAATTCCTCATTCAAAAATAAATGCACTGCAACTGGAAGCTAGTATGCATACTCAGGTGTTTTTAAATTGTTTGGGGGTGAATGAACAACAGTGATCGTAATAGCTGTGCGTCACCAAAATGAAATCAAATCCACCAAAATGAATGAAATTCAAAATATAAGCACTGCAATCGAAAATAACTTTAACAACCTTATTTTTGGGGGGTTAAAATGGGGGCCTAAATAGCTTTGTGTCACCAACAGTGCAATAAAATCCTGGTTCAAAAATGCACATGTCCAGGTTTTTTAGAATTTGAGAGACAATTATCCACATTGCCATTGGATAAAAGTATACCTCAGCCAAAAATAAAGTTAAATGTATTCATTATATTACTGAGATGAGACCATATCAACAAACACAAGTGTCATTGTTGTATTTCAGTTATATAAATGGTATCAAAATACATTCTAAGACCACTGTGAATCACAATATGACGTGATGCTTCTTAAAATGTTTTCCTGAAAGGATATCTATTAATTTTTTTATGGATCTACACTATACCTATAAATGGAAGCCAGTTAGTCTTAGACAGGCTAAGGCATTGTACACACAGTTAAAATGACATCACTATGGTATGAAAGCTATGCAGTGATTTTAGAATGCAATAAAAAATGCCCCCTTCCCCCTTTAGGCCTTTCCCCCTCCAGGACATGACAACAAAAGAACAGATAAAAGCTAAGTCACCAGTGCATAGACACTTCATATTAATTCTGAGGTTATGAGCCGTGATCCTAACAAAGCATGTAATGTAATCTCTTGAGCGAAAGTGCATTTGTGAAAAAAGACAGAACACCTCACTGGAAAAACACTAATAGGCTAAAAATACCAAGTTCTTGTAAAGGCTGACATCATTCATGGTTTTGTCTGAATAAGTAGCAACAAAGCCAGCTAAATACATTTATTATATTCTTAGTAATACAGCAAATCTTCTCATTTTAAAAACTTGACAACTGCAATCATCCAACAAATGATGTAAAAAACAAAACAAAAACAAATCAAAAGTGTAATCAGTCAAAGTTTCTTAACCCTTAAATGTGATGAAAACCCAAAATGGATGACATTCAGTTGGCTGAAGCATATCATAAATTGTTGCTCAGTTAAAGAATGACATTATTTTTCTCCTTTTTTTCATCTAATTACTGCAGCTCCTCTGTAGCCTCTTTGTAGTCACTTGTTGCCACCTGTCTACAAGCATGCTCTCTAGGTTTCAGATGCTCAGAATACTATTGAGTAAAAATGAGGCATAGCAAATCAAAACAAGGAAAAAAGAGTTGGTACCCCATAACAGGAAGTGTCTGATCAAAGATCACTAGGATCACTAGTGATTGTAAAAATTAGGTTAACATCTACTTGTGCTACTTCCTAAACACAGAGCCAATATAGAATTTACAGATAAGTATCAGATACCATATATACTCAAGTATAAATCAATATTTTTTTTGACCTGAGAATGTCTTTAGAAAATGAACCCCCATCTATAAGGTCACATCACTAGATGGCGATGTATCATTAGGTAAAGTGTGTAACAAACTTGCCATTTGAGACATTTTTAGAGTTTTTTACACACTATACATGATGATGAAACACCATCCACTGGGGGCCAATTATAACTTACCAAAGATCATTTAAGAGCATGTGGTCCATCAAAACCAACTGAAAAGTACAAAATAACTTAAAGATACCTAAATACTTAAAATACTTAAAAATATAAACAGACTTTGATTTTAATTTTTTTCTACTTTAAAAAATACAACACCAAGGATGTATTTATTCACATTATTTTCATTGCTATTTCTGTGGATCACTGTTTTTGATTACTGTTAGCAGTGACAGCCATTTTGTGACTTAGGTTTATATGTATGTCAATTCAGTTTTCCTGTTAGTCAGGTAAAAGTAGCTACGTAGGGTTATATTTACCTGGCTTATATTCAAATATATATGGTAAATATTGATTGGTTGCTACGAGCTTCTTCACTGGAATTTAGAAGAGCTAATATAAAAATGGCTTGGGGAGCTGGGCACTGCCATGGAGGCCAATAAACAAACCAAAAATAAATTGAACAGTAAACTATTGACAATCCCATAAAGATGCATTGCTACCACATCCCTATTTCCTTTGTCAAACAAAAACATAAACATTTTGGGAATTTTTAGAGGGCACATATAAATTACCACATAGATAAAATCGTATTTTATTTCATATATATTAAAAAGATATACAACAATTTAAAAATAGTGCCTCCAAATATCTGCATTCACTATTCACCCTCTGGCAGGATCAATAATAATGACATCACAAATACAACTGTTACATAAATGTATATTGGTATAATGGCCTATAGTGCATGTTAGATATCAATCTAATTATTTCCAACACGTTTCACAGATATAATCATCAGGGAATGATTGTTTACATACAGAAAGGAGGCAAGTACTAAAACAAAATACAAAACAGTCAGTAATTAAAATTTTTACATGATCATGATAAACAATTCATAATCCTTAATAATATGTTAAATAATGATAAAAACATACCAAGAAGGAAATTTAGTGCTACTTAGGCCTGGACAGAAACAGCAGAATCAGAGGGAAGGAAAGCCGCTATAGCAGGATGGAAAGCTCCTGGACATATATACCTTATCTAACTGTGAAAAAGCCTTCACATCTCTACATAGGAGATCATGTGAGTATTCATTGCCAAAAAAAAGGTTTTTCATCATACAAAGATGCCCACTGCAAAAAATGTATATGTAAGCAAATATAGTAATAGTCATCCCATACTCCAAAAGATATTAAATTATGTAAAAATTAAAAAAAAAACAAGTATATACTAGAAAAGTCCACATAGGTAAATGTTTATTTGACTAATATTACTAGTATATCTCAACACCAGCAAATATATAAAAAGAGTAGCGATTACCATGTGTGCTGCACACATCAGAGGCCAGGCACATCCTCTACTTTGCCAACATATTATTTTTCCTTTCAGGCACTCAGCATCCAATTGTATATTTTATACATATTTATTTCTTTATAGCCAGGGCATTGAAGGTAAAGCTGTGGGGGGAAAATAAGCAGTCATAGGCTGCTCAACTTTTCATAATGTGGGAGTGAGTACAATAGAAAAGTTATGGAAGGAAATTCTTCATCTGGGGGGAAAAGAAAGTGACAGCAAAAATAAATCATATGACCAAAGACAACCCATCCTTCCAAAAAACAGGATTATACCAAAAAAAAAAAAAAAGACAGGTAAGCAAAAATATAGGCCCTTCCACATAGAGATAGTAGATGATAAGCCGAGCAATACTATTCTGACTTCGTCCTGCTCCATCTCTTCCTCTGTTTTTCCTCCACTGCTTTTTTCCTTCATTCTTCACCTCTTTCTAAGAGAAAATAATGCCACTATTTGGTGAAAGCAGCTAACTTCCTCCAGGACACTTTATAGCCCTCCTGTAACTCACTTTGGACTAATCAAATAATGACTGTGCAATATATAAAAAAGACATTCCAAGTGGTTGAGTAGTTATGCAAAATGCAGTGGCCACGCAAATCAGTGAGCTGTCAGCCCACAGTAAAAATATTAGATCTGAGTGCATTTTAACAGGTAGATTAAGGTTAGAGGTCTTTTTCTGCACTTCCAAGCACTTAACAGGCATAAAACATGGTTAAATATGTACATACTGGTGTACTATGTACATTTTTTTAGACTTCACATATGCTTTGTGTTTTGAAAATACTACACCAATATACAAACAATTATCTAATACTTGAAATTGCATTTTTATCTTCTTGATATAAACTTTTACTTGTTCTTACATAAAAAACTAGTCAACAAAAAAGAAATACATTTTTTTCAGCATCTGGTTACAAACATGCATGTTTCCACTGAAAAATTCTTTCTTAATACAATTCCTTACTAGTCAAGACTTAGCATAGTTGATGACGTTTGTTGAAATGACTTGAAATACAGTAATCCAACAGGGTCAGAGGAAATATAGATGGATTTGTTTATACTTGCTAAATGTTGGATAATCTGTAGCGATGACTGATCCTAGAGACACCCTGAATAATAAACAGGAAAACAATTCTTGCAAAACTGCTATGTCTTGAATACAACAGTGCTTATAATCCTTGTTTTATCTAAACTTCAGGTAAAATATTCCTCCAAACCAATAAAATTATTAGTTTGATTGTCTATACTATTAATACTTGAATACAGAAAGGAAAAACAAAAAACAAAAATTAGCATACAAACTCTTTTGTTCTCAATCTGCACATCCAAGAGTCATGTCTATCACAAAAGTTATGAGAAAATATTATAGGTGAATAATACATGTCATTGTTCACTGCAACATTTAGGAACTTGCCCATAATTGATGGATCAAAAAAAGGTCCGGTGTCGGACCTGTCAAGTTTTTTTAATGGCTGCACGCTATGGTTATATGAGGGGGGAGAGAAAAAAAAGCAGAAGATATATTCTGAGCCCAGATTTGTGGCCTTGGATTAACAACTTTAAAGAACCTCCAGATGAATATGACTTTTTCTTGCTATACATGACCTTGGTAAAAGGGAACCCTGACAGACCTATTTTTTTAAATTCCCTTAGAGAAGGAAAGATTTGCAACTGCAGCCTGTAAAATTCTCCTTTAATTGTTTTTTTTTGTGCCCTATAGCTTCTATTTGATTTAAAATCTTATGTTTAAAATTAGGCTAGCTTACATGTTTGATGTGTGGATGTGCTATTAATGCTATGTCTGACAGTATAGCCTCTACTAATGATGATGTAATGTAAAAAAGCATAAAAATGTGTGAATCCATCCTTAAATCTGTGCATATTACAAGACACAAAATGTATATTTTCTGCTCATCTAAAAGGTGAGAATGTTTTACTTGCCTTGATATAAAACAAAATTAAATATACTTATATACCCTCACGTGAATAAAAAGTGTACCATCCTTCAAATCTAAGTTTTTATGTCATAGTTATGTCATAAAGACTAAATGCAAAAGTAGTTCGTAAAAAAAAAAATACATAAATACATAAAATAAAAAAGTAAGTATGCCCTTACTTCCATAAGAACTGAGGGTGTGAATAGCTAAACAAAGGCACTTGATTATCTAATCATTAACAAGTGTGACTACGTTGATAAAAGCAGATGTTTTGACAGTTTCCTAGTCTCGAAAATTCAATGCCAAGGAGGAAAGACATTAGCAATAATCTTAGAGAAGCAATTGTTACAAGTGGAAAACACTCACAACAGTTGCCAATCTTTCCAGGAGTGGTCATACCAGCAAACTCACCCGAGACCATGCAATGTTCAGAAAATTAAGCTACTTCCCAGGCTTTCCAGGCCTCAGATAGGATGGTAAATGTTAAAGTTCATGAATGTACAATTGGAAAAAAACAACACAAGTATGGCTTGTTTGGAAAGGTTGCCAGGAGAGAACCACTTCTCTCTAACATGACATGACTGTACGGCTTAGGTTTGTAATGTTGTATCTGACTAAACCATAAGCCTTCTTGAACAATGTCCCTTGGACAGACAGGACCAAAGTGGAGATGTTTGGCCCTAATGCATGTGACAACCAAGCATAGTATATCAGCATGAACTTCTGATACCAACCGCTGAGGTGGATGGTGAGAGATTTGGGCTTGCCTTGCAGTGGGACCTGTGCACCTTGTAGTCACTAAGTTGACCACAAACTCCTCTTTATAACAAAGTATTCTAAAGTCAAATGTTAGACCATCTGTGACAGCTAAAGCTTGGCCAAAACTGTATCATGCAACAGGACAGGACAATGATCCCAAGCACATCAGCAAATTTACAACAGAATGGTTGAAGATAAAAAAGGATCAAGGTATTGCAATCATGGGGTGTACTTTTTTGTCTATCTATTTTCAAATATTGACATAGTGCAATCTGTTGTATGTTGTTTTACATATGAGGTTAGTTTTCATTTTAAATTTTAGAGCCTGTGGAGAACCGGATGATTTTTGTCCTAATATGTAAAACCTTAGAACTGAAAGTGGGTGTACTTTGTTCTTTTCAGGTTTAAATATGTATAGTCAAGACAAGGCAGATATTATTTCGGAAATTAGGAATCCGACCTTTAGTTTATCTTGGTGGAGATTTTACTTTCTAAATGGTCTTTTAAAGAAATGTAATGTATTTCCTATTGTGTGGATTTACAAGTACTAAAAGAATGTGTATTTTACATTATAAAGCATTCTTAAAATGATTACAGTACAGATGTAAAGTGAGATCAGTATCACCCATACTATATTGAAGGCTTATGAGAACATTAAACTGAACACATTTTCACTGGCAGTAGTTAGATTTGGTCAAATAGCACTGCTGTATCAGATAAATATGACATTGAGATAAGCGTATATTATTAGATGCTGAAATTACAGCGCACTTCTTCAATTACAAATTTGATCTGCTTGGTTGCCCAAAGTAATTTAGAATGATTGCTGAAACAACGTATAGGTAAGATGTACTGTTTCAAAATAAAAGCATGCAATAGATATTTTCAGAAATCTGATTACAAACATAGAGTGTGCAGCAACTGCAGATTTCATTGTATAAAGAATAAAAAAGTGTACTTAAATATAAAATTAAATACAATTAAATGAAAAAAAAGGTACAGTTTTTTTTATAGCATAGCAAAACCTTTTTCTACTTTCAACAAAGTTCCAAATACAGAATAATAAAAAAAAAATATTAGTCTTAACTGAAGATAAATAAACTGATCTGTAAAAACCTGGATCTAATCAGGTCCTACCATGTCCTCTGTCACAAATATTCACATATGTTAAGCAGTTAGTCTGAAAACAATACAATTTTGACTTATTAGTAATAACCATCTTTCCAGGCTTTCAATGATTCCTACAAATCAAGAATAGGCTATGGCCTATAGGGACACACACGCCTCCTACATATTATACTGCTGACTGTCAGTAACACATTTACATGTGTTATTAATGGTTACAAATTTGCTATATCTGCCAGACCAATTAGACTAGGACATCATAGCTATAGAATAACAGTAAAAAAATGCTACCTATTGCCCCAAACTCTAAAGTAAAGTAATGTTAATTGCACCTCCTGTATAAAATTGTTATTATTATTATTAATAATAATAATAATTATAAACAAAATTTATTTAGCATCAACTTATTGCTCAGCCCTGTACATTAAACAGGGGTTGCAAATGACAAACAGATACAGGCAACGACACAGGAGGAGGAGAGGACCCTACCCCAAAGAGCTTACAATCTAGGAGGGATGTGGAATTAGGTAAGTGTACTTAGTGCAGCCTGCCTCCAAGTGACTCACCACTAGGCCCTACCTCGGGTTTACTTTCTTCTCCAGGTGGTATAGACAAAATTAGGAGCTAGGTCTTTTTTAAATATGTAGTGTACCAGTGTCCATCCTGGTGGACCAGAGCTAGTAACACAGATGGGACAGATGGTCAGCGCCATTTGCATTTCTTCATTACAAGTAATGGCCTAAATAACTGTATTTTAATTTATAAGTACAGTCATCCTTTGTCATTTTACTGTCTGTGTTTCTTGTTTGTGTAATAATGTAAAATGTAATTACATTGTAAACTACTCTGAATATGCACTCCAAGAGCTGATTTACTTGAAAAGTAGGGTGATAGCTTGCTCTAGTTTTTTGTTCTAGTTGAACTGCCACATAGTGAGCAAACTTTTTCTTTTTTAGTCCACCCTACCCTTGCTTATTGCATGCCTATTATATATATATAAATTAGACAGGATTATATATACTATATATATTACTGGCTACTCCTTTCTCCAGCCTATTATATTGGTTTATCCAACTCCATCTCGTCAGACGAAATCCTTTTATTTTTTGTTTAAATTGTTACGATTGTTAATGTTTTGAGTTAAATCTATTTCAATGTTTCCTTGTTTGGAAGTGAAGCCATGCACAAGTTGGTCCCACATTGATAATTTGGTGCACTAATGGTCATCTACCTTTAAATTCTTTATCAGTGGGGTGGTCATCTACCTCCTAGTCCTTTGCTTGATGATTGGATGTCAGTCAGCAACCTAAGACCTGTTGTCTTACCAGTGTTCTCCAATGCGTTTGTATCCACAGGCAGACAGGAACACAAGAACAGCAGAGGCAACAACAGCAAGTTAGCTGGTAACCAACAGACTGGACAACGAGGGGGTAACACAGGAGCTGGACACAAGAAACACTGGATTAAGCAGCAGGTGTACAGGAGCTAGTTCACAGAACTAGGAAGCTCAGCACTAGTAAGACTTGTTGCACGAAAACAAAGTGCAATCTGAGAGCCAGCTAAAACACCAGGGATGATCAAGAGGATATCTTTTGATTGGCCAGCGGATTGGACGGAATTGATAAAGCATGTAAACAAAGGCACTCCCAGCTTCAATTGTATTTTAATTGTATCAAAAACTTAAAGCTGTCCTGTGACCTGAACATACTTCCTGTGCTATCTTAAAGATTACTTCCAAATATCCTCTTGCAATAAAAAAATAATGAGTTCATGTGATGTAGAGATTAGAGAAATGGTCACACATCAACCATTTAATACCAGATAACTGGACAGGGCTGACACCAATTCTTGCAATGTCAGCCCCAATAAAGGTTTGTGGTGTTATTTTACACAAGGAAAATTTGGAGCTAAGAGCATTTCTCGCAGAAATAACGATTTTATTCTGTACTTATCAGGACTAATTGCTACCTTACTTTTTACATTTATTATGGATTCCTGGTAATGAAGTGTCCTAAAAGGAGGGGGAAAGGGTGAGGTTACCAATTATAATACATAATATCCTATAACTGTAACATAATATTATTATTATTATTATTATTAATAATAATAATAATAATAATATTAATATTAACCAGGGTTTATATAGCGCCAACATTTTATGCAGCACTGTACATTAAATAGGGGTTGCAAATGACAGACTAATACAGACATATATTATGCAATTCCTCCTCCTTGGTTTTGGTATAAATAAATCATTTTTTAGTAATTTGTTATATAATGAAAATATGTTTTTGTTGAAAAGACATTGACATGAACTTCTAAGATTTTTTCTCATTTTTTAATATTATTTGCAAGATTTATATTTACTTTGACTTTGTCAATTAGAACCATTCTCTAAATTACCCTTAATGTTTATTACACAATAGTTTAATATTGTACAACACTCATGTTCTTAAATTATTTTCAGATTTTGTTAAAGCTGCAAGTTTTTTGTTTTTTGAAGTATTGCTTCATTCATTTTTCTAATTTCCTTGCCTGACTACTTGTAACATCAAAGCCTATTTTATGAATTGAATTGCATTGCATTGTTTTTTCCTAAAACATAACAGTCTCTGTAGCAGAAATATATTTAGGAGAGCCTGTTACCATTAATATTATTAACTACTATCTAATTAACACTGACAGTTGAAACATATTGTATGTCATTAGATCCTTTGATGTCATTTGGGGCTACCAGTGCAACTGCTCTACTACCATCTTACTAATGCCCACATATAAATAACAAGCATGGTGCTGCACCTATATTTCACACACAGAGCCAAGAATGTGGATCTAATATTCAGTCCAACCTT
Organism: Pyxicephalus adspersus; assembly: GCF_032062135.1. Lineage (NCBI taxonomy): Eukaryota > Metazoa > Chordata > Amphibia > Anura > Pyxicephalidae > Pyxicephalus > Pyxicephalus adspersus. The sequence goes on from NC_092862.1 coordinate 94,645,133, forward strand.
TGAGAAATATGACCTGAAAGTGCATATCAATACACTGAAATATAGTGAGATCTTAGTCTCAGTGCTTTAATGTAATTGAACCAGCAATTGAAGATGTCAGAGGGAAACACACCTTAAAAAATCATAAAATTAATCATAAAATCCTTGACTATTTTTGCAAAACGTATAACCCTATTTCTAAAAAAAGAAAGTATGGTGGTCATGTCTATAAAAGGAAGAAGGGGCCATATTCAGGATGTTGACCCATTTACTGCTAGAAAAAATTAAATGGTGCTAAAAGACATGACTTTTAATGAGGTTCCTAAGAATAAAAATTTTTAAGTCAAATATCATCTTGTGTTTATTCCACCCTATAAAGGATGCAAAAATCTTGAAAGCATTATGGACTCAGAGCATTGCAATTAAATAAAATCTTTTTTTTGTATTGGCATTTTTTAAAGCTATATTTCAGATCTTAAAAGTATTTCTATATCATTCTATATCATATATCAGATTCAAAACTGTATGGCAAACTGGGCTAGTCTAGGTTTGATCTCTTGGGCCTCCACTTTTCTCCAAGTCATTAGCAATTTAAATGACAGCATGCTTAGTTTGTTTTTTTTAGACTGTTCTTTTACAGTTGCATTCAATTATGCATTAGATTAGAGTATGCATTTGTTAATTCCATTGAAATGTCAATTACTGAAGTTAAAAAAGGTACCTATTGAGGTTGTGCTGTCTGTTACTTTCTGGATCAGTTATTGCAAGGCCCTGGTCAGCACCAGTACTCACCAGACACCAGTCCGCCAATCTAACCCTGCAGTTTCCCCTTTTAGCAAGCCCCTGCTCAGCCTCAGGAGACTGGTTGTGTTTCCCAACACACGACTGCCCCCAGGATTTAATGCGCAAGGGATGGCATCTGGGGATGGGCCAGCAAAAGGCCCACAGATTATGCGGTTCAAGTTCTACAAGACAAATCCACAGTATTAAACCAAGGTCATAAATGTGCAATCAGTCCACCAGACCAGGTACAGAAGGAGTAGGCACAAGCAGAGTCGAGGTTACAGGCAAAAGGTCCGTCCAGGCAGCGTCACAAACAGGCAAGGTTGGCAAAACGTTACAACAGGCATAGATCAGTGGGAGGAGCAGGGAGGCTATAAAGCTCCAGCAACCAATGGCAGTGCAGAACTAAATTTAGGAACTACTCAGCACGATCTCCTTCAGCTACATCCAAAGAGAAGCTGGGGATGCCACAGACTACAGAGCAGAGGACTGCCAGCTATTTGCCTGATCTCCCCTGCTGCTGCAAGCAACGCTGATAAAGAGAATAAGAAGGACGTGTTTTCCAGTGGCATCCAACAGCACAGGATTACGGGACAGATAATTGTCTCCTAACATTACCTCCCCGAGGAGGGGCCTCTGGACAACAAAACTTCTCTCCTCTGTTCCATAACCTTTCTAATCTATTAGGTATTGGAGGGAGTTTTTACCAAACGAGAATGCAAAATCCCCTGTTTCATACTCAGGTTCACCCTGGACATCAATTGGAGGAGGAGGTTCTGAGGAGGGTGCTGCATTAGCTGCTGACTTTAGCAAGAAGAAGTGGAAGGAGTCTGCACTCCTGATAGAGCGTGGCAGAGTTACTCTATATGTGCCCCTATTTATTTTCTCTGCAATAGGCTATGGTCCAATGTATTTAGGCCTAAGCTTAGATGAGGGCTGTCAAAAGGGCAATATTTCTTGTAGAAACCCACACTAAATTTCTGGGAGAGAATTTTGGTCTGTTATGCAAGCGGGTGTGGACCCACTGTTCCACTGACTGGGTACACTCCAGAGGGGCGTGACTAAGCCGCTACCTGGTCTTCACTAGCGCCTCTGATGGTGAGGATAGACTTGGGCTGTGGGGTAGCTGCCAGGTGCCACTCCAGAGCAATCCCCAGGCCAGTGGCAGCTGACCACAGGAGTCAGGAAACCCGGTGCAAGCACCGAGGGGCTTGCGTGGCCCAGAAGTCCAGAAACAAAGATCCAAGGTCAGGGTCAGGCGGCAATCAGGCAAAGTCCAAAAACGTAATCCAAGGTCAGGGTCAGGCGGCAATCAGGCAAAGTCCAAAAACGTAATCCGAGGTCAGGGTCAGGCAGCAAACAGGCAAAGTCCAAAAACGTAAGCAAGGTCCGGTACACAGCAAGGCAAAACAGAGAAAACACCTTAGCACTGAGAGTTACACAAGGTAAACCCAGAGATTGCTCAGGCAACTTCCTGTAGTAGGAGGTGCCTTTAAATACCTGCAGGAAACCAGCCATAGGCTGTAGAAAACAGAGGGCGTGTTTCTGTTACCTCATAGATTACGAGAGACACACCCACGCCAGCTCAAACACCAGAGCAAGTCTCAGCATGAAGGAAACACAGGCATGGAACACAGGTAGTGGGGTTACCTGAAAGATAGGGCCCGGAGCCCGTGCCTGCAATTAGGAGCAGCGGCGCCGGCACGACCTGCAGTGCTAACATGGTCCTCTGGATTGATGACGATCGGCAAACCTTTTCTGTTGCTCAGAAGCCTGCTTCAAATTTTGTTGGACTCGAGATCAGATCGTTGTCATATGGGCAAACCAAGGTTGGTTGAAAAGAGGACCAGGCAGAGAAGAGAACTTGGTATTCCTCCCAACCAAGACATTCGAACAGAGACATTCTAGTGGAGGAGTGCACTAAGTTATTAAACACCAATTCTGCGAAAGGTAGAAAATCTGCCCATTCCTCCTGGCAACAGAAGAACTGCTTCAGCGATCGGTTCGTTCTCTTAGTCTGACCATAGCATAGTGGTGATACTGCTCTAGATTTACGAAGAGAGAGTATCGCTCCTTCGCCAATCTCAAATGCATCAACCTCCACATCAAAGGGTTTCTGAACATCAGGGTGTATAAGTATAGGAGCAGAACAGAAGGTCTTTTTTAGTTTACTGAAGGCTTCACAAGGCAGGCCAGGCTGGGCAGGCCACTGGGAAAGATCTGCCCCTTTCAGGGTCAGGTCAGTATGGGAAAATTTCCAGATAAAACTTTTGTAAAAATTGGCAAAACCTAGGAACTTTGGAGGGCTTAAGTCAGTAGGGTGGAGCCAATCAAGGAAAGCTACAAGCATTGTCGGGTCCATAGTCAAGCCCTGATCAAAAATAATGTACTCCTGGAACAGAACTTGTTGAACCTCCAAAACACATTTTTCATGCTTGGCATAGAGACTGTTCTTCCTAAGTTTCTGGAGTACCGCCTTATCTTGATCCCCATGCTGAGCCAAAGAGGAAGAAAACACAAGAATGTCATCCAAATAAACTAAAACAAAATTGCCAAAAAAGTCAAGAAAGATGTAATTTACTAATTCCTGGAAGACCGTGGGGGCATTTCACAGACCAAAAGGCATAACCAAATACCCATAACGCCCTTCCCTGGTATTAATTGCGGTCTTCCATTCATCCCCCTGCCGGATTCCAATTGTAGACTACTTTCAGGTCCAATTTAGTATTTTTTATAATATTTTGGCCTCTACAACCTGGCTGAAGAGATCATCAATAAGTGGTAGGGGAAACCTGTTCATACCTGTATGGCATAGGCAAGTTCTCTAAGGTTACCCCAGGAACGCGGAGAGGCAAAGAGTTTGCCATACATTTCTTCACACACTTGTCCACCCATCTGATAATCTACCCAGACTTCCAGTCAATTACCAGATTATGTCTGCATAACCATGGACGATCTAAAGCTATAGCTGATGACGGGACATCTAACAGAAAAAAAGGCACCAACTTTTACCAAAATTTGTGGAGTGGAGGTTATTGGTTTTCCTTGCTTCAAGGGAGAATCATCTATAGCCAACAAACATAATGGTTCAGGTTATTTAACAACAGGAATTCCCAAAGAACCTGTTAGAGCCTTATACATAAAATTACCAGCAGCTCCACTATCTAGAAATGCATGGCAATGCTTGCCTGATTATTCCTAGGCGATCTCTACAGGTAACAGAATGCGATTAGACTTTAGGGGAAATACCTGCTTGCCTAGGTGAGTGTCCTTAGGCTCACCTAGGCACTGAAGACCAGCTTTCTTCTGTGGACAGGATAGCACAAAGTGAATGTATTCTCCACAATACAGACAGAGCCCCTCTGACTTTCGCCTCAACTTCTCTGCAGCAGACAGCCTGGAGGAGCTCAACTGCATAGGCTGTTCAGCTAGAGAAGGAGGTAAACTGGACTCTGGGCTGGCGGTCTGGGGAAAACAGTAGGTTCAGAAAGTTTTTCAATTTGATGTTCACAGAGTTTGCGATCAATCTAGAGTAGGCACAAGCAGGGTCACAGGCAAAAGGTCTGTCCAGGCTGCGTACAAAACTTAATCTCGCCTGTTAAATTTATCTGTTCTTGCTTACAGAAATTGTAAGCGAGAATGGCCGGTGTAAATTCGCCAATCAAGCTCGAATTTAAAAAAAAAAAAGATTGTGGGCTGTGCTGATCAATGAATGCAGCGCTGGCTGCATTCATTGATTAGTTCATTGTGCGATCCTCGGCACTAGAGGCTAAATGAGGACAAGTCACCCCATTCAAAACCTCTAGTACTCTCTGATTGGCTGAGGAAAGCTTTCCTCCATTGAGAGTTCATCTGCAGTTCAGTTCTTACCGTCACCAAGCTGTACTTATTAGACCGAACTCCACTGAGAGTTCTTTTGCAGTTCCACTGTGATCCCTGGGCACCAGAGGTTAATTAACCCCTAGTGCCCGGGGATCGCAGTGGATTCTCAGGGCTGCAATCATTCTTGCAGTCCTGGGAATCCTGGTAAATTAACCTCCAGTGCCGGTGATCTTCTTAATGAATGCGACCGTGGCCGCGTTCATTGAGAACAGTGTGCGATCCATGACATCAGAGGATAATTAACCTCTAGTGCCCCAGGGATCACAAGCAGGAGGATTCCCAGGGAATTATGTGAATCCTCCTGTTGTATTTTCCTTGATCTTCTGATGGTTTCGTGAATATGGTTCACCGAAATTTTGTGGAACCATTGGAAGTTCGAGGAAATTTGCGCAAGAATGCCAGAGGCATCCTTAGTAAATAACATGAAACTCACTCCAGCACAGATTAGCCCAGCTAAATGCTACAACAGGCATAGATCAGTGGGAGCAGAGAAGCTATAAAGTCCCACCAACCAATGGCAGTGCAGAACTAAAATCAAGAACTACTCTTTCTCTACTAACTGTTCTGGGGATGCCACAGGCTATGGAGCAGAGGACAGACAGCTATTTGCCTGATCTTCCCTGCTGCTGTAAGTGACACAGATGAAAAGGATAGGCAGGGCACGCTGTCTTGCTGCGGCCAACAGCACTGGCTCGCTGGCCAGATAATTCTCTCCTAATAGTTATAAAAATTAATTATGTTTACAATGTGCAACTCATTCACAAAATGCACATACTGTCACTGCCATTATTTGTTGAGGTCCACAAATGTGTTCACCACTCTAAACCTAACTTGTGAATTCCATAACAACAAACCAGATATAAATAAATTACGCCATTGAAACAAATAGACCTGGAAGATTCCCATTAGGGAATGTCTGATTCCCTACTTTATAAATATAGCCTATAGATTGGGCAATGGGCAGAACTCTTGTCAGGTTTAATTAATCAGCGGCTCCATTAGAGAGATTCCCCCCACGCTTTCTTTTCTCCTGACAATAATTTCACTTTACAGGTAGTAACAGTTCGAGGGAAAGGAGGCGGGAGACCATTTTTAGCAAAACAGGATGTGAGGGTAAATCACTGACAGTACTGCAAACTGACAGCAATAAAGGGTTTAGGACAGGTTCGAACCTGCAGCTGGAACAATCACTTTCTCACGGCTTCTGACACTTGGCCATCCGTACCTCAGTGCAGTGTTTTCAGATTTGATATTGGGTGGTAGTCCAAATATTTTCTACTGTACCCATTACAAACAAAAAATGTATTGACTAAAAAAGAGAAATTTGTAGGTTGCAGTTGCTGACAGTTTCATTTTGAAATTGTCAGCTATCTTAAGTTCAGATTCATTGGCTTTAGCATTTTCCAAATTACTGGCCAGAAAAATGTATGCAGTTTAGAAGTTCTCACTTTTCTTGCTTGCAAACCAGGAATCACCAAGAAAATATTACAGACAAAACTCATAGCTCATCTTTTGGAACCAAATTTCTCTGTATAGTGTAAGACCACTATAAAAATAATTATAGATATTGGTATCAAAACCGGAAATATTAGTATATTTACACATTTTAGACATGACTAAGGTATGTAACATTACAGAATTATTATTTGACCAGTAACAAGGTACATTAAAAATCCTACAATACGGAATACTAAAAATATAATTTATTGATAACAAAATATAATAATGTAAATGTAATTTTTTGTATTTTGTTTTTTAAAAACTTATAAGGACTAAAAACTTTATAAAGACCCATAATATCCTAATTCGGCAATACCACCTGCACATATATTTAAACTTGACGCATTTATGTCTTCCATGCTAACGTAACTATTCCTAATTTATTCCAAAAGAATTAAAGTTGCCATAAGTAATATCCAAGCATAAACATAAATTTATAAATAGGATTTTTCAGAATATTTACCAGGTTGCCAGAGGTTTCTTGAACAATGAGCAGTTTTTGCCTCTCAGGTCAGTTTAACTGACACCAATGATCTTTTTGGCTATCTCTAAGGGTGACATTCTTCCCAATGGCCAGAAATGTAGAATGCATTTTACTCATTGACTACCACACTAATGTAATATGAGCTTAGAATGCTGGTAATATCGTCAGGGGTTCCCTAAGGCCTGCAAGGTTTTTCAAGGCTTCCCCCATGTTATAAAGATCCAGAAACACTGATCTTAACTATAGTCTATAGCCTTCCATAACAAAAACAAAAATAGTTATTCTAGTATCTTAGTGTTATACTACACTAAAACGTCCTATTGCTTTACAAACATGGTATGTGGTATTATATATATATATATATATATAAAACAAATGGTGGAATTGAAGTACTTAAGAACCTAACCAAACATTTTTTGGTTACATAGTTACCTAGTAAGTCATGTTGAAAAAAGACATAAATCCATAAAGTTCAACCACTAGGGAAAGTACCAGCCGCTTGGAAAGTAATTCTTTTTAATTATGAGGCATGCTAGGGATGTGTCCTCATAAAGTGCAGCCTACATATTTATTTCCTTTAAAGGGGATTTCTTTAAAAATACCAGTTGTTTATCAATCTCTATTTCTGAAATACATATTGGAAAGTACAATAAATACTGAAAAATGCATGTATAATATGAAATACTCAGTGAAAATCTGCTTTTAAGCTTACTTTCAGCAGGAAGGAAGTTTTCATTTCAGGGTGCTTTATTGTGAAAAAACAATTCCAAATACTGTTGCTAAGCTGACTCTATTGTGATGGTAATGACATGTTGCATGGGAAGCAGTGGTTTTACTTACATGAAGAGAGAAAGAGCTTTGTTATGATTGATATAGCATATGAAGGTCAAACCACATAATCACTAACTTACTCACTGGCCAACCGAGTAGAGTTGGGTTACTCAAGTTTCTAAAAGTTCCTATACATTGTAGCAAGTGGCAGTATTTCACAAATTAAATATGTTTCCTCCTGAGGGCTTCCTCTACCCGTAAATTTACTTTCTTCTTGTTTGTAATAGATTGCGGTAATCTCCTGCTGAGTCCACAGTGAAAGTATGGATTGTAGTCCTAAATAGGCCACCCATGGTATCATCCAAGTGGAAATTGAAAGCAACGGTTGTATTTTCACCTCCAGCTTGCCAAATCATTTGGAATATAATGACAGATGTTAAAATGTAACTTCAAAAACAAAACTAATAATGAATGTATCTTGCTGATGTTAATTCAGACTTCAGTTGTAAAATTTTTATAATATGAAAAATGTTATATTTTTTTTTATTAAAGTAAATAAATAAATAATATATATTTTTAAGAAGCACTTGAAAATACATTTTATTAGTGCACCCAATTTGTTGGACTAGTTTTAGATTTTTTTATGGTATCTGTCTGATAAGCCAATGCAATGTCAAAACATTTTTTTCTGTGCAGTGTTGCATTTATTTTTATCCAAGATCTTGTATTGATGATGAGACTAGGGTCAGACCACTGTGCTAAGGCATTTTTAGCTAATCCTGCAGAATGAAGTTAAGGTCTGGGCTCTGGTGATCAATCTATGTGGGGAAATGATGTCCAATGCTCCATGAACCACTTGTTCATGTTTTAGAAATGAAAAAAAATACATTGATGGAAAAACCTGGACATTTGGTATCTTCAGACAGTTAATTGACCATTAATTTGGGCACATACCATTGCTGAACCTAGACTTAACCACCTGAAGCAATCCTAAATCATAACACTGCTCCCACAGGCCCCACTACAAGAGTAGGGCAAGTTCACTTTGCAAAATAAATTTCCTCTTAGTTTAGCAAATGAGTTGAAACTAAATAGAAATTAACTTTGCCAAGACTCAAGCACATGCACTATATTTGATAATAAAAGTCAGCACAGCTTGCCCTCACTAAGCTGAATATGCTCAATGTAATTATGCCCTAGTGTTTTAGTAAATCAACCCTGTTCATCCTCAATGTATTTGGTCATATAAACTACACATGGCATTTTTATTTCTATAAGATTTCATGAACTTATTTAGCACAGACCATAATTCATTCCAAAACAAGAGGTAAGCAGACAACCTTTGCCTCCAGCCTATAGGTATACCAATGCAACCTTCTGTGTATACCCTCAAAGCAATTCTTCCTAAATTCCTACAGGGCAACTTTTAACATGTAGGCTTCAATGGCAGTCATCTTGCGATCAGCTGACAGCCGTCTTCCTGATAGCTGTAGTATAGATAATACATATGACTTTGCTAAAGCATTTGACACAGTTCCCCAGTTAGGGTCGGTTAATATGCAAGTTAGGGTCAATAGGTTTAGAAAAGTAAATCTGTAAATGGATAAAGAATTGGTTTAAAGACCGCATCCAGCGAGTTGTAATTAATGATTCATACACTGAATGGTCTAAGGTTATTAGTGGTGTACTCCAGGGCTCAGTGTTGGGACCTTTACTGTTTAACATCTTTATAAATGATATAGTTTGAATATATATGGAAGTTTACCATTTCAGTGTTTCCAGATGATACCAAACTATGTAGATGAAATAAGTCCATACAGGATGTCTATAATCTACATGCAGACCTGGATGTATTGTTTATTTGGGCAGCCAAGTGGCAAATGGCATTTAATATAGATAAATGTAAAGTTATGCACTTGGGGGCTAACAACATGCATGCTTCATACTGTCTAGGGGGAATACATTTGGGGGAGTAATAAATGGAAAAGGATCTGGGGCTTCTGGTAGATCATAAACTATATAACAGCATGCAATGTCAAGCTGCAATATCTAAATCTAGTAAAATACTTTCTTGTATCAAAAGAGGAATAGACTTCAGAGATTGAGACATAATCCTGCCCCTGTACAAAGCATTGGTCAGACCACATCTGAAATATGTAGTCCAGTTTTTGGCACCAGTTCACAAAAAGGACATTGTGGAATTGGAGAGAGTGCAGAGAAGGGCAACTATGCTAATAAAAGGAATGGAGGAGCTCAGCTATGAGGAGAGATTAGCTGAACTGAATCTATTCTCCCATGAGAAGAGACGTATAAGGGGGGATATGATCACCCTCTATAGAGGGCACTCTTTGCGTCTGGAGGAAAAGAAGTTTAAGCTCTGGATAAGGAAGGGATTCTTCACTGTAAGGTCTGTGAAAATGTGGAATCGGCTCCCTCAGGAAGTAGTTACAGCCACTACTATAGATTGCTTTAAAAAAAAGCTGGATGTTTTTCTAGAAGCACAGAATATAACTGGTTATTAAGGATTTAAAGTAAAAATATTAGTGACTGTTGATCCAGGGAACATCCGATTGCCTCATGGAATCAGGATAGAATTTTTTTTCCTCCTCTTGACCTACTATGTCTTATAGGGTTTTATATCTGGGATATGTTTATTTCTCTAGTGGTTTAACTTAATTAACTTATGTCTTTTTTTAACCTAAACTATGTAACTATTTATCTTTCAATGAAATATGGCAACTTGCTTTTTAAGAAGATGGACAACTTTTGAATAGCCCGTCTTCATAAAAAATGCTTCTTGGATTGAGAGCGTTAGGAATATATACTTTTGTGCAGTAAGAAAAAAACAGCTGGCAGTTTATATCACTCTATTGACCATAAGCCATGTGCAAAGGTAAGATGAAGCACCTTTTTGTTCTTAAAAATATCAGGAGATAACCAATGTAGTGCTGAGATTACAAAAAAAAACTTTCCTTCACAGGGGAAGAAAAAAAAACGAAAAATCAGTTTCTAGAAATGTGTTTCTTGTTAGGTGGGAAGAGTAAAACAACTGGTATATTTTTTTTTGTTTTGTTTTTCGTTTCTGTTGAGGAGGACCTCTTCCTATCCTGGAGACATTTTCAGATGAGGTATACCTCCTGCTGTTTTGACAATTGAAAAGTATTTTAATTGAAATTTACCAATACTTTCAGTTGTATAAAAATTAAGGGGAAATTTGCTAAATGGTGACCAGCCGCCAAACAAAAATTACACCAATGTTTTCCAACATACACGTATTTATTGAAATACACATCAATATTACGTTTAATTGGGGGGGGGGGGGGGCCTCATCCTAAGCCTTTCCCACTATACTCACTTTAGAGTCATGGAGAGTCAGAACTTAATATTAATGGATATGTACCTATTAAGAACATGCCCAAGACCATCCACCCCCTCCACTCTGCTTAACCACAAATAAAAGGATTTCTGTATAGAATCTCCTCCTCCTTATTGCATCGACTATTCATAACATTTGAGCTCTTACAAGAACACAGCATCAGCAATACTAAAATAAACTTCTGTAGTTTTCATCCTAAAAAATCATCAGAAGTTCAGACAACTAAATGGACACAATATTTCACAACTAATAGTCAATCTAACAAATTATTAAAGTCTTGCTAATGTGAAGTGACCTTATTGACTTTTGGTTGTTTAACTTAAAATAAATAAAAGGGTAGGCAGTTAGTTGTAAATGGTAGACAGGTAAATACACATATTAATTGCAAACCTAAATTTCCGCAATCTGTCTATCTGTCTATTGTAAACTATTTCTACCATCCATTTTAAAAGTATAAACCTTGTCCCAAATAACCCATATTGTTTTGGACCCAATAATAAACTAATTAAAATATACAATTTAATGAATAAATATGCAGATTAAATATGTTTGTAAAAGATGTGCATATAGTATTTATATAATAATGTAGCATTGTAGTTAGTATTAAACAAAATAAGTGAAATGACAGCTTCTAATGCTAGCTGAATCAATTCTCTGCAAACTTTACTTAGTTCCCCTGGAGACAACTAAAAGGCAATTTATGTTTATGACTTAGTCACATACAGCTGTCTGGGACCTTAGTCACTTTGCTCTCAATAATGTCACCAAGGACAGAAATATATAAGCCAATTTTTTACATAGGACAAAGTGTTTTAAAGCATATATATATTCTATAGATTATGCTTTGTTTCAGTGGAATTTACCAGTCTTTGGGTTAATACCATTGAGGATGTTACTGGACCAACAGAGTGAATGTTGCAGAAGGAAATGAAGGCAAAATATGTAGGCACAAATATCTCAGGTGCCCTGTAAAGTTATGTGGTGAAAAGTACAAATGCGTATATATATTACAAAGAATATCTAATAAATCAATAATATAGAAAAAATAGGAATAAGCTATTATTTTGCACAGAGATGTTTAAAATTTACTACAACTGTATTGCCATTAAGCAGAGAAATATTAAAAATAACCTAAATGGCTTCTGCAGACTTATACTGTGTGTATTCCCTAAAAGAAACAAGTATTTCCTTCCTTTGAAAGTCAGTGGCTTGATATCATGCAGAATCATTTTCTGTAATCAATTGCCTTGCTTCCATGTAAAAACTTGTATTATCACATTTGTAGGTTCCTTACTTGTTTCCAGACACAATATTGTGATACTGTTTCTGTTAATGCAATATCGCTAGTATGCTCTAATGATCTAGAACTCATGGTGCGTAGAAGTGTTCTATTTTCACAGCTGTAAAGATTTGTGATAATTAGTAGCATATGGGCCTCTGGGAAAGATACCTTTTGCATCTGGTGATCCTTGGAGACCTGAGAACGAATTCTTAATGGCTTTTAAACCTCATATTGTAATTATCATTTCCATTTCACACTCTTCTAATTCCATTGGTAATATCTTAGTAAGTCAGCCAATGTCAGCTGTATGAAAGACATAACACATTCCAAACCAGTGCAAAATCCTATCCTGTCCCCCTAAACCTGTAAAAGAGCCCCAGGTGATCGTCTAGGACATTATTTCCTCTTTTCTAGCCACTGACTTTAAAAAGGGGGTGGACAAATAAATCTACTCACAAGGCCATTTATATAACAACTAACCCAGGCATTTACAAATACACCAAAAGTTGTAGATTGCACCTAAATCTGCAAATATAGGTATGTGCAGAAGGATTTATAACTGTTCTACAAATAAATCTGTATTTGCTTATTGCATACTTTCTTGTATCAAAGGCTAAAAAAGTTTAAAAGGTTTTCAACCTTGAAAAAAAAGCCTTAGCATCTCCAAGGGGCCTCCTTAAATCTGTTTATACCTCCATAAACAGATCTCCTTCATCAAACTTTATTAATAATTTTAAACCTTGCATTTGCATATTTTATTTGCTCATTGGCCACTGTTTTAGGTTCACCCTGCTAGTATTAAGCTGGACCCACATCCTGGAAGCATTCCTCAGGGATTTTGTCCCATAAAGACTTGATAGCATCGCACAGATGCTGCAGATTTGTCAGCTGAACATTCATTATTTGAATCTCCTGTTTCTCCAGATCCTAAAGGTGCTTTATTGGATTGAGATATGGTGAATGTGAAGACAATTTGAGTAGAGAGAAGTCATGGACCAGTTTGGGATGATTTGAGCTTTGTAACTAGCATATTATCCTGCTAGAAATAGCCATCTAACAATGGGTACACTGCGATCATAAAGGGATGAACATGGTCTGCAACAATACTAAGGTAGGCATTTAGTTGGTATGAAGAGGCAGAAAGTGTGCCAAAAACATATCCCACACACAGTTACACCACTGCCACCAGCCTGAACCAGGCAGAATGACTCCGTGCTTCCATATCTGGATCTGTGCCTGTTTCATGGTACAAGGAGTAGCACCCCGTGTGTTCTCCTGATGTTGTAGCCAATCTGTTTCAAGGTTCGGTGTGTTGTGCTTTTAGAAATGTTCTTCTATATACTTCAGTAGTAACAAATGGGTATTTGGATTACTGTTGCATTTTTATCAGCTCTTACCAGTCCAACTATTCTTTTCTGACCTCCGGCGTCAACATGGTATGTTCGACAACAGAACTGCCATTCATTGGTTATTTTCTAGACCATTCTCTATAAACCCTAGATGTGGTATTGTGAGAAAAATCCCAGCAGATCAGCAGTTTCTGAAATATTCAGACTAGCCCACCTGGCATCAAGAACCATACCACATTGAACATCATTTAAATTGTCTTCCTTCCTCATTCTGATGCTGATTAGATATTTTCATTGACATGTGTATGTATATATATATTCAAAAAATTGGAAAAGTCAAGTGATTGTGTATAAGTGATTGAAAATGAAAGCAACAAGAGGTGGACAGAATAGGTAAGTCAAACCCCAAATGATTTTACCACAGACTATTTATCTCTCCTCATTCTAATATTGTATCCGTTTTGCATTTTGCTTGTGTCCTTGTCACTACTGGTTGTTTACAGTGGCAGTAGTACAGTAGAGATGGTACCTGCAGCCTGTAGTCCAGATCCACCAGTAAAGCGCATCCAAATGTGTTGTCGCATAAGGGTTTTCCCTTGTGGAGGATTTTTCTGGGTATAGCGTCAGAAAATGGGTGAGATTTGGATCAATGGGTGACAATTGGAGTTTGGCTTTAACTCTTAAGCTAGATGTCTCTGGTTTTATAACAATTTTATAATATTATGCATGACAAATCATTACACACTATAATATGATCTTGTAATATGTGTGCCATCTTTTTTTAAAATTGTATTTTTAATAAAATTTTTACATAGAAAAGGCATTTACATAGAATACAAACAAATATAGGGCAGAGCAATGTAACAACACGGTAACAATAACAAGTAATGAGGTGTGGGGTAGTAGCGGAGTAAAAATGCATGTTTCACCATATTAACAAGGTCTGCACAGGAATTTCGACATAATGTTCATCAAAGAAAAATACTATTCTGTCTTAGAAAGTGTATATTCCTGAGTTAATGTAACCCATGTAACATAGTATCAGGAAGGCAATATAACGTGTATATGTATAAACAAATCAAAACAAATCATAAACAATCATAAACAAATCATTATTTTTAAGTATATAGGCAGACTTTGGCAAATGAGAGGGAAGACAAGAAAACAAGGGGGGCATACAAGAAAGGACTACGCTCGTAACCAATCAAGATATTTTAGTTGCAAAAAATGCATCCCAAACATTCTATATTTTATGAAATTTGGCCAATCTGTCCTGAAGTTATTCCAAGATCAGTTAGTTATTCCATAAATGTCTTGAATCCTGCCATACAGTGCATCTTGGGAAGGAGGTACAGTTTTTTTCCAATGTGATGCTATAAAGTGCTAGCAGCCTACAAGATATGTGGGATAAGTTTATGTGGGCCAGGGAGAGCCTGAGAAATGGGTAAACCTAGTAAGTGGCGTGCCATCTTTTTTGATTTCTGAAAATTTAAGCTGCTTACAGTATATTCAACAGCTGTATTTTATATATTCTTTGAAATTTTGACTTGACGACTTGAAACCATTAACACTTAAATATCAAAACAAACTTTTCCTTGAGCTGTGTTAATTTATTTATAAAATGATGGTGTATCCAAGCCATAGAAATGTAAAAGGTAATACAATGTTTTTTAACAATTTCCAGAACCAATATTTTAGTTTAAATCTGTCACTCATTTTCTGCTTACTCATCAGCTCCTAAAATAGTATTATGTATTGTGAACTCTACCTGTCATTTCCACTTCTACAGAACTTTGAAACCTGTGCAAATATTTGGGGAATAAAGTAATTTGTTTGGCAAAAGATCTTGAATTTGATCCAATACAAAGTATATAGAAATCAAAAAGCCAGTAAAACACATATGAGAGCAACTGCAAATAATACCATTTCGCATTTAGGCATAATGTTTTGTTTTCTAACCTTAGCGATAACCTTTAGTTATTTTTATCCTTTAGTTTACTTGATTATCCATGACCCAATTATATGTGACCTTTTCTCCACAGAGCTTTAAAGAGAATATTATTATTTTCACAGTTTGAGCCCACAAAGGCTTATAGTTTCTTGTTGTGATGAGCAAACCTGCACAGATTCAATGCATTAGAGGTTCATTGAATCCCCAAATTTATTCCCACTGAAATAATAGGAGGCAAACCCTGCTAATAAATTAAGGCTAATGGGAGCAGGCTGTCCTGGTAAGATGTTCTACCTGTATATGAGTTATGGGGACAGGGATGGAAGATGAAGGTTTATAGAAATCTGTTACTGCCCCAAAAAATAAAGAAATATAATGTGTTGGAGGATAAAAGGATAACAAAAACAATATAAAACTCAATGTTTAGTTGTATATTGATGGATTTTAACATTCCTGATTGTACATATCAGAAAGAAGACAGTACCTTTTATAAATACCATAAATCCTTGGTACGCATTAGCTTAGTAAAGAAATAAATATAGTACTCATCGTTATCTTTCTCAGATGGAAGATGTTAAGAGCACTACTAAAAAGAGAGGAAATTGTAAAAAAAATCTGTAAAAATGCAGACTAAACATATAAACAGCCTGTCACTTCAGCAAGATAAGTCTTGTGGAAGGGCTAGTTGATGCTGAAGCAGTTATTTTACTTTTATTTCCTACATTACAGCTAGATCTTCAGATAAGAGGGTCATACTCCCATTGAAAGTGAAATTGAGACCAATAAATACAGTCCTTTGCTTTGTGATGTATGTCAAATAGCCAAATGACATTTAGATTTACACATTTCACACCAACAGAAAAAAGAACACAGGAGGAACCCACTTGAAGTACTTGACATTCAGCTATACTACACAACTCACAGTGAAAGTCTACTGAGAAATGTAACTGCCGGCAAAGATGCTGAACTGCACAGAAATGGACAAGCCTATAGTACTGAAAAAAGCCTGAAAATTGATTAAAATGATTTTTTTAAGCAATTTGCCAGTACAAATAATATAAATAAATCTAAGGCAGTCTTTTCGATAAATCATTTTTATGAATTGTAAATGACACAAAAATATTCAAGCACACCCTTCATGTTTTTTTTTTAATAAATCTCAGCTTTTTAGTTTTTTACTTTTTTAGGCCATGATATTGGAAGAAATTTCATAGACACAACTGTAGCAGTAACATACGACAAATTACGCCACTCCTTACACATATGATACATGTGAACCAGTGAACATGTGGATGAGCTTAAGGATACATTCAATTTGGTATTTCCACTACATTATTTAAACATATGATCACTTTGATAAGCTCTGATAAAGACTTAACAAAGTTAATGCTATGAACAACTTTGCTTGTAAAACGTTACTTGAAGGTAATTTCTCAGACCTAATTATACTGTAAATGTTTTACACTTTGTCTCACTCCTCTCCTGTACTGTTTCTTTCCTAGTATTCTTCACAAATACCCAAAGGGTTTTGGAATAGGGAAGTTTGTGTCAGTTTCCTAACATTATTATTATTATTATTATTATTATTATTATTAAAAAACAGGATTTATATAGCGCCAACATATTATGCAACACTGTACATTATATAGGGGTTGCAAATGACAGATGAATACAGACAGTGACAGAAGGAGAGGAGCCTGCCTCAATGAGTTTACAATCTAGTAGGTAGGGAAAATAGCACACAATAGAAGGGAAGATAACATGCTTCAGGGGACTAGTTCTTTTTATTGGAGTGGAGTTCAGAACCTGTATTTACATATAAATATTCCTATATTTTATTCATATGAGAAAAACAGATACTTAGTGGTGAATCCTACTGAAGTCTATGGAGTAGTGAATCATGTTATGAAATACTATTCTATTAGACAAACTACTGTAAAAAGACATTGGCAATAAGTGAAAGTTCACAAATTTTTTAGATAACATGTTTTGGGGATGTGGTTTTAGAGGACAATGTATATTTTTTGGAAAGTGTCAGTGACAGCCCACACTGACAGGTCTTTTTTTCTTTTGTAGTTTTCTTTTGTAGTTGTTACATACATCAGCATCACCCCAATCTGAATAATTTCAGCTTTCCAAAAAAGCTTTTTGCCGCATGTATTAGCAGTGACACGCGCCGTTTAATTTAACAGTAATTAGCCCACTTTTATGGATAGAAATTAGCTAGTAGTTCCCTGTGGGTTCTGTTCTTACAAAATCAAAACTGTCCTGCAGTTACCCAGTGTCTAAAAAACTCTAAGTAAGAATTGAAACACCTCAAATGATAAAGTAGTGCAAAATTAAAAAGAATGTTTAATGAGGGTTACTGGCCTTAATGTACTGTACCTAAGTGAGGCACAATGCTAAGGCAGGTGTTTTACTAAAGAATTAAGAGACTGCAAATGTTTTAGAAATGTAAAGAAATTCCCCAGCAGCAGGACAAATTGCAATGCTAGGCCCCACATTACTAGAGACTTAGGCTGGGGCTTTTCTACATAAAGTAAGACACTTCAACTAATACAGAAGTGTGAAACTGGCAAAAAAGAACAGTTGTTATTTTTTTTTAGGGACAGGGCTAATCAGTGTATTTCTAACGTTTAATGTATCTAGCAGGACAGTGGACACACTGATATAATGTTAGGTGATTTAGTTGTCTGCTGTTTTTTTTTTTTTTTTTGTCACAGTGGTGTGCAAATCCAGGAACAGATAGCCCAAACTTTAAAAAGGCAATATATTAATAAAAATGAATTAAAACCCCTAAATGCCAAAATCCTTAAAACAAAAGCCCACAATTTGCTATTTTGTTTAGACAACAGCAGTAACCACTGACCTCAAATCAACCATATAAAAATAAGTCAAAAAAGCCCCCAATAATAACAAAACACACAGCTAGGCATCATAGTAAACATTCCTTGCCCTCCATCAAAACAAAAAAATGTAAAAGAAAAGAACTATATTTATGTATATTTTAAAATATTTATGCTGCATTTACATAAATTAATAAATAGTTGTATTCATGTATATGTCATTGGCCTGTTTAGCTGAATTAGGTTTTCATTTAATGTAAATAGTCACTAATAATAAAAATAGTAATAGATAGAAAGTCTAGGATGATTATAAAATTCTTTGTACATGACTGTTGAAACATTATTGTTGAATAGATGAGTTGCACAATATTAAGAATTTAGCAAAGAACTCAAATCCGCTAAAAGCTTTTGGTAGAAGTTTTGTTTGGAAGTAATTTATTAATTCTTGCCAAAAGTGATTCCAACTAGTAGGAAATGTCTGAACGTTGCTTCATGGTGGCCACATTTATCTGTTTCATTTTTCTCTTCTAGTGTTTTATTTCCCAGTGGCTTTTTTAGGGCTTTTCTTAGAGAAGAAAGCCAGATAACTTTTGTGCTATTTCGGATGTCCTTTTAACCTTCCAACCCAAGTTTGATATATTAGGGACTTCTTAACATAGGAAATGGCATACCCATTAAAAAAAAAACACTCTTTATCTTGTTTGTTATTATTGCAGCCGCAAAAATAGTGTCACATTTAGGTTTTCCTTATAAAAACACTGGATATTGAAACTTCATTTTACAGGATGTCTTCAACCAACCCACTAACCTCATATTGGGCAACAAAAAAAAAGCCTCTTGCACTGTTTACATTATTGTATTTAGGTATCTTTACATATGTTTTATTATATGGTTGCATTTTTATTTCAACCAATATTTAGGTTTTATGAGTTTCTATACAGTACATTCACATACTACTTTGATGCCTAGTGACTTTAAAAAAGGAATCAGAACTTTTTACCAATTATAAAAACAAAGTGGTTGGATGGCAGGCACATATATTAACTGCCAGGTGCATAAACAGGTATGCTTTTATGACCATGACCATTTTATCAAGAAGGAAAAGGGCATTTAAAAATTGGACAATAAAAGTTTGAGATTAGGAGTAGCTGAATGATAGTCTTTTTTGAACAAATAGCTCGGACAGGATGCACAGATCAGAGAGGGGGTCTGATTGGCCTGAAAGAATGGTGCACTGTGTGGGGTGCAGAGAAAGTAACACCCTATTGCTGGCATTCAAGACTATAGCAACTTAGGGTTCCATGCATAAGTTTAGCCTTATCTGAAGTTTTAAAGTTCCCTTGCACTACCAAGGTACATACCACAACATTCACCTTACCCACACACCCTATACCTTCTCTGTTACCAAGAAGTAGATAAAGCTAAAGAACCCTTTATATGCATGTTAGAGGCAACTACCTAGAATTAGAACTAAATAAAGTTCCACCATTCCACTGTTTACCCATGTTTGACTATATTCATGCAATTCTTTGTAGCATCTTTTTATAAATATCAATTTAGATGCCATATCCCAACAAATGGTATTCACAACAAACAAAATTGATTTAGGGGCCTTTTAAGGCACCAATTAACATTCAGTTAATAAAATAATAACATTTTGTATTGACAAATAACATATAATATATATTAATAAAAATTCTCACCTGGCCTCTCTATCTTTGTACTGGTGTAATGGTGAAGCGGTGTTGGGCAGCCATAAAGGCTACCTAAACAAAAAGAAGTAACTACTGGTGATCCATGTTTATAAATAGTAATAGTAATAGTAACTTGCTTATGAAGAATTCTAAAAAAAAAAATAATGTTTTACATTGCTGCTGTTATACATCAATAAATATTGTGGTTTTAATTTTCACCCATAGTAAAAATCACAGCTACCTAAATGATCAAATCCAGCTTGTAACCTTCACACCTTGTACCAGATAACACAGCGTCTCCTAATATAGCATTCTCTTCCCTGCAGAAATGAAAAACATGCTGATGATCTGGGTCAAAGTTGCAAGGGTTTCCCCATTCCACACAGTTTGAATACTAATATTATTTTTCCCCTCTGGAGCGGCTATTTGTTACATTAGCTCTCAGCATGTCTCCTCTGAACTCTAGCAGATAAATAAATAATGGTCAACAGCTACATGTGCCTCTGTGACCCCGTATGAGAAACAAAGGTCAGCACAGTGTGTTTCCTAATACTCCTCCTTTCACCCAGAAATACATGAAATAACTTTACAACTGCTGTTACAGACCACTAAATCTGTTGTACTGTTTGTAGAGTTTTTCAATTACTATTTAAGTAACAGCAGTGTTTTAACTTTTTAGATCTGTTCAGAATATTCCATCATAACACCTAAAGTAAAAGCTCTGCTATTTAATATTTATATATATATATATATATATATATATATATATATACATATATAGTTTTTTTGTGAATTTATTGTAAATGTATTGTATTTTATTGTGAGCTAAAATCTACAAAAGCATGCAAATTATAGAATTAGGAGTACGTTCTCACTGCAGATGAATGCATTTCAGGATCCATAGTGGATGGACCATAAAATTTATGGTATTTTTAAACAGGCTAATATTCTGATTTGACATAAACTCTTTTTAAAATACCAGCATCAGCAAAAATAAAATGTTTGAGATTTTACAACAGGCTCAGGTGATTATTTGTTTGCATTTGGTTTGCTTACACTGTAACTGCAGAGAAGGATACAACAGGCCTTAGCTATATATACCTGTTTGAGTCAGTGCTTTAGCAAATATTAAATGATTTATACACTGCATTGACTGGAGATTAAGAACAGGTAGTTATAGAAGGAACTTTCTAAATAGTTTATTTTAGTTAATAATTTAACTGCAGTGCAGGAAAGCCCACATTTCAATATCATATATAGAAACAGGAAAGACATAGGACATATTGTTGAACTGGCTATCTGGGCTTTAAATTCCTTTGCAGTTAATGGGGTATTATTAGCGAAAACGTGGCTTTAAATAATTCACTGTGTTAATGGACTATTCCCTTTGCTAAAACAACATCTTTATAATTATCAGATTTGCTTATTCTTTAATCTGTGGTGTTGAGCTTTCCCTGTAAAAACAGTAGCAGGACAAAATCTAACTTTTCTAAAACTTACTTGACCACTGTTTTAAAGACATAGAGTTGAGCTACAGTAATATATTAGCATAAATACAAAATCTCCTTATTGTAAACTTTTAAACATTTGTTTCAAATTTTATTTTGTAATGGAAATGACCTTTAAATAATACGTGTTTCAAGATATTTTCTACATTTAGCAGAAAGCATTCATTGTATTATAGCATTAGGAAATTTTTTTTTCTTAATGAGCAAAGCAGATGTGATGCATAGTAGCATACTAACATAAGTATCTTCATGCTAGTGTTTAATTAATCAGATCCAACAATTTTAAATCAGGTGCTCACAATAATGACCAGAGCATGTTAATTAGCTGCAACTGAGTTAAAACAAACATGCAAGTGAAACTACAAAACAGACATATGTTGGCAAAAAAAAAACTATCATAATATTTGCATTTAAAGATTGCTGTTTTAACTGGCTCATTACTGCCATACTACAGTTATACTGTCCCCTAAAGGGGAAGTAATCCTGCTCCTTCAGTAACTAATAAATAACTCTCTTCTCTCTGTCTACAAAATCTGGAATAGCAGATTTCTACACTTTTAAGCAAATCATACCTAAAGAGGAAGTAAACTCAAAAACCACCCAAAACAAAAAAAATCCACTTACCTTCAATCACGCAGAGCAGTTGATCAGTCCGGAGGTCTCTTCCATCAGGTCCCGCATTGTCCCGGCATCCGCCTTCGGGCCAGCTCGCTAGGTGCTGCCATCTTCTCACTGTTCTTCCAGGTTTTTCTTCCTACGTCACCTGATGCAGGTGCGAGATCGGGTGACCTAGATGGTAAAAAACTGTGCATGCGTGAGATGGTCAATTTCTTTTTCCTTTGGTGAAAGGACTCCTTATGCGCATGCATGAGCAACTCGGGCATGTGCAAAAGAAGCAGCCAATAATTGTGTTGATGGATTTTTTAAGTGCGACACCCTTTTTTTTTTAAAAAAAAAAAAAAGAGGGTGCAACACTGCCCCCTAAATTCTCGATCGCTTATGGAACGTAGGTATCCCGGGAGGCTCTGCGCTCCCATTCATTCTCGATCACCTAAGCGGAGTGTCGCACTTAAAAAATACATCAACATAATTTTTACCTTACATAAAAGGATTGTCTACCCTTTTATGTAAAGTGAAATTTCTGAGTTTAGGTACGTTTTAACTAATTTTTACTCATTTTTGGAACTTTTTAAAACTGTATAAATTTAGATCTGTATTTTAATTATTGTGACCTATTCATATTTCATTATACTTTTTTATCAATATTGAAAATGTTGGTATTCTTAAAGAAGTTTATATAGAAATCGTACATATGTAACATGCCAAATAGTCCTCATCATGGTCAAAAGATCTGCATGTCTCTCTAGGGCCTCCAGCTGATCTTCAATGCTGTAACCTTTAAAAATCTCGATATTAAACAGATCTCATAGCATTAGATTTCATTTTATGTCAAACTAAATTTCCATTACGTTTTTAAAAGTTATTATTATTGCTAATAAACTTTATCTTTTACGTACCAATATCTTGCAAAGCTGTCCATTAAAATGGTAGATTAACTGATTTAAAATCTTTTGAATATCATTAAAACATATCTTTAGTCCCGCTTAATATTTTTTTCTCTGTGATTTTTTCACCGTGAATAAATAGTTGTTTTCTCAACAGATCCACTGGTACATTCACTTAAAATCTATACAGTTAGTACATTTGTTCTATGATACTAAATAATTTTGTAAGACACATAAAAACAAAACTTAAAGAGGTAAATAATGATCATATAGGTTCATATTAAATGAAAAGCAATGCCTAAATTATACTCAGAATATTAGGCACATTAGGTTAATGTTTTCTGTCCTTATTGCTCATTTCATCAATCAATGATCATTATTTATGCATTCCAATTTTCAACAGCATCCACATTAAAGAATTAATTTAGAGCACATTTACTATAATTAGGGATATAAATCTTTTACTATAAATTATGTCACATAAGTCAAATACAAGATTTTTTTTTTTTTTAAATTGTCAGGAAAATAATTTTTGTACAAAACATAAAAAGTATTCACACGTATGCATTAGAGATAAATGGGTTCAGCCCTTAAAACAACATCAGATGACAAACGAATAGCCACAATTTGGCCACATTTGTTTTTCTAACCTTTACAACATCTCAAATTGTGTTGCTGTTTCGTTTAATAGAAAAATACTGTGGATGTCTTACAAGCTGACTAGTGTTTTATCAGAAGCAAAAATGAGTGAACCTATTAATAATAATGCATCACAATGATTAGTTTTAAATGATGCTTGTGTATTTTATTTCTCTGGAACAGAAGTATTTGTAAATGGTCACGTAGAAGATTTTTGACAGTAGATTTATATGTAATGACTGCAAAATAAAATAGAAGAAATACATGAATGTGCATGCATATAATTACTGAAGGAAAAATAAATATTGTTGAAAACATGCATGCTGTATTTTAGTGAATTAAACTACGTTTAATTTTCTAAGATACTGTGTATGATAAATAATTGCCATTTTTCTTAAATAAAGGCATGTACTACACTAATTGCTGAAAATAATTTCCCAGACCAGGTTTCCTGAGGGTGACAGCAGAGCATTATGCCTGCCAAATAAACGTTCAAATGGCCACTTCTTGTCTCCATTGCCAGTGTGACAGGCTGAGAAAGCTAGTGGACGAGAAAGTGGCAATACATTGTCACATTCGTGGCAGGATCACTGCATTTAAACATTGAAGAAAAATACTGAACATTTCTATTGAAATGGTATTACTTTTGCAATAGATCTTGCAGCTGTATATACAGTAGCTGTCCTTAATGACATACTTGTTTATAATGCATTCATTTGTGATGTATATTGTACATATATCTTCAATGTTAAAGAAAAAAATGTTTTCCCTTTCCTATCAGAATTTTCAATTGTGTACACTGTCTGTAGGGTATGGGTAATACAGTGTGCACCTCATTTCATTTTATTTCTGTAAAATGCTAAGAATCAAGCAGGATGGATAAGAAGTAAATTTCTTCTACTATAATTAATGAATGTAAACATTTTTTACATGACTTTAAGCACTTTAAGTTATATATTGATGAGTACCAAAGACTAACCTATGCTTTTTATTAAGAATTTAGTTACAGTCTTTTGACTTATTACAGTCATTAAAAACGTAAGTACACCTCATTGAAAGTGCTGAGAGTTTTACAATATTTGAACAAGTTAACATTAGATCTCCAATTAAACACTGCCTAGATATATATGTGATATACATGAACTAATGGCACATAAAAATGAAATAGTGTGTGGGGGGAGGGGGGGCTGGACAGTTGGGACATTGGTGTCATGGCCATACCTTATTAGTGCTGTGTGTAAGGCACCATGTTTGAGGATTCTTGTGATGCTTAGAGGAATCAGTAAAGCTCAATATTTGGGCCTGATTTAATAAAGCTCACTAAAGGCTGCTGGATGCTGGATCACCAAGCTTTAATAAATTTTTTTCTCCAGCCTTGGGGAGCTTTAATAAATCAGGTGCTTTGCAACTACTAGGCCACACACAACAGCAATAAAAAAACAGATAAAAGGCTATATTGGACAGCTTTCTTCCCATTGACAGAACTATCATGTAGCCAAGATGGCCAGTGGAAACTCACAACTACATGCTCACAGGCATCAACTACCAGACATAGGTCTCCAGCAGACTTGAATCACCAATGAAGAGAGAATATTAGTAATAGTAATTAGAAATACTATTTTGTTTACATCATTTGACCCTGATTAGAATTGGTGTTTTATAATCTTGATGGCAAAACCTAACAATATTTTATATAGCATAGTAAATGTCTACTTGGCCAGTGTACATCAGCTTTCTTTCATCAAAAAGGTCTTAGAGAACGTTAATCACCATAGAAAGGTTTTTTCATCCTATGCACAAGGATTTTTTTTTGTTCTGGATACAGCTATGGATGATTCTTCCCCAAAAAAACAAAGCAAAAAAAAAAAAAACACAACAACAATCAATAAAATCACTATTTCAAAACAATTAATGATATACATGGAGATGTCTTCACTCCATTGTAAAGGATTACTCTTTTTACCTCAGTTTCAATAGATCTTTTTCTAGAATTGATCTTTTTTTGGACTGACAAATTAATTTTTCAGAAAATCACTTATATGTCCATCCATTCTTTTACTCTACACCATGAACCAATTTTAATGTTCATTTCTGAGGATATTAATCCTCATAGCACTTACTTTTGGTGCAAAAATACTTACCTATATACTTCCCAGACTGTTGTCAGAGGGTTACCTCCCCTTTGCAAGACTTCATTTATCTCAATGTTTTTTTGGGCATTGACTGTGTTACCTTATTTAATACACACACACACCTTTGTAAGACGTGTACTTATTAAGATAAGTTCCTTAGAAGAGAACCAGAGGATACAGTAAAATAATGTTCTGATAAAATTATTAAAACACTGGAAAACCAGCATAAAAACGACCTCTCTTTTATAGCATTTGAACTCTGAAATGCATAAATGCATTTTGCTATTTTAATGGCATTAAAGCTAGTAAATTAATAGCCTCCCAAAAAATGAAATAAACAGCTACAGAATAAACTTTCCTATATAGAATAACAAGACTAATAAAAATTATAAACCCAAAGGAATTGCTGATTTGTTTAGCGGGTAATATGAATTTTGTTACAGCACCCCCAACCCACTTCTTCTTTGATTAAAAAATCCAACCAATTTGCCAAGGCCACAGACTTCTTAGTAAGACCAACTTAACCTACCTTTTCCCCCAAGGAAATTGCATATGTAATCAGCCATCTTCTTCCTAACAAATCCCCTGGTATAGATGGTTTACTTCAGAATACCATAAAACTTTTTCCCTGATTCTCACACTATACTTAACAAATTTACTTAATGTAATTGTGCCCTTTAGGTCTCTACGATCTGAAGAGTTGCAAGTGGTTCTTGTTACATTATTATTATAGCCTTGAACTATTCAGTTCTGGTTATACACATATTAATATTATTATACCCTTATTGAATACAGATCTTGGAATAAATGCTTAAGCTATTGTGATCCATTTGATTGCAGTCACCTCTTCTCTTATATGTTATGACCACGTAGGATTTGTTACATAATACAAGATGTATGGTTGACCTCATTAAATATTTAGAGTCTAATAAAACTTGCATAAGACCTTGAGGAGGCCTTTAATAAAATACATGGAAATATTACAATTTCTGCCTTAGTGACATTTGTCTTGCAGGGAATTTTACTTTTAGCAGTTTTGGCTCTATATTTCTGTTTCAGAGCTCAAGTCTACTCTTCTGCTATGTTGTCTATTCCCATTCACATCACCTATGGGACTGGACAGGGCTGATCCTTAATCCCTGTACTTTGTTCTATAGTTATGGAACCTTTGGCTCAAACTATTCATGCAGACCCAAATATAAAGAGTATAACAATAGAGAATTATACACACTTCTGGCCTTTTTGCATTTGATGTAACTTTATCCGTAATGAAACCAGCTACTTCCCTAGAAGCTCTTTTGAAAGCTATTCAAGCATTTGGGTCTGTAACCTTTTACAAAATGAATAAAAGTGCAGTTATTTGTATTTGGGTGTATACTTTATACTATCCCTGAAAAAATCTAAGCTTTACAGCATACAAAAACAATAATAGTAACACACCAGAACAAAACTCCTCTGCAACAAAAGGCTGTTTTATTGTTTAAGGGAGGTCTTGCTGGGAAAAACGTAACCTGTGGAAGAGCAGCTACAAGAGACAGTTAACCTTAAATCAATTACAAAAAAAAGAATAAACAATTCTAATTAATACGATTAAAAAAACACCAAAGGGGTTGAATGCCCAAACAGCTAAAAGACAGGACTTATCCAAATGTCACCTTGTTTGCTTCAATTGGTGATTAGGATAATTATGTCAAAGTTCGCCTTAAATTTTAGAACAGTTTTTTTTTTTACCTCATGTTATACTGTGACAATGTAGAACAAAAAAAAATACATAAGCCAGGTGTACACTAATGGTAATTGGTTGACAAAATGATGCTGATTTTTGGAAGGTATATCAGGTAAATGACTGAGGCTTACAAAATGAGTAAACCTGTCTTTGATAGTAATAATTTTATTAGGGAAACCCAGAAGTAATGGGAAACAAAATGTATTATATTTATTTTATATTATTTATTATCCTAACTTTTTTTCCCACTTTTTACATCCCTAAATTGATCACAACCCAATCTGAAAACAGATTATATATATGACTACAATTTACACCTTGCTGTAATCAGCATGTAATAGATCACTACTAGGACAATCTATTGTTGTAAAACGAAGCAGGCCAACCCAGTGATGGAAAGCCATTTTTTTTGCACTGTTTATAATTGTACTTTGATACAACTTGGCTTTGATTTACAACTATGCTTATAATCTGCCCTGAAAATTATTAAAAAGGTTTTTTAAGTTTTTATAAACTTTAGCTTAGTTGGTAGCCTTTAGGATTTTTTTTTTACTGATTATTTGCTAGGTTATTTGCTTTCTCATAGTAAATAAGGTTACTAGATGAGACCCAATAATAGCACTTTGCCTTTTTTTTCATATACCTCCCTAACTTTGATGTGCACTTAAAAGTAGAGCCAATAGATTCCGCCTATGTACACGTCAGATGATTTTCGCCTGATAAGATCACTCAGGCTTGTCCAACATGTGTATTTTTCTGGTAATCGAACGCCAAATTCGAACACCATTAAAGTCTATGTGGGGGGGGGGTTTGGTTTTTTTTTGGGACTGTGTAGAATTGCAAGAGCAACCAGGGAAGCGGAGCTGACAGCTCTGCTCCCCTGATTGCTCTTGCAGCTCTAGCATACCTGTAGTGTGTGTTCTTGGATAGACAGCATCAACTTTATAACTAATTTGACAGCATCAACATTATAAATAAATAGAATAAAATGTATATGTGCTTTACATTTTTTAGTTTGACATTTAGTGCAGGATTGCATACCTCATTCCATTGCCACCTACTTCAAATCTTTTCAATATATCACAGAATTCTGAGTAGGCTGAATAATGCTAGGTGTCATTCAGCCTGGATATGGGATGGTCGCTACTGGCCTGAGTAGAAGTGGTCTATAGCACCAGGAAGAAAGTCTTGTAATAGCTATTGTACCAGTTCACTTTTATACTATATTTTCAAAGCTAGAGTTTGGGCCTTACTATTGTAGTCACTAACTTATAACAAGTATAGAGAATAGGAAAGTTATAGCAAAGTCAACTATTTTAGCTGTTCCATGTTAGTTATTCAGTAAGTACTAAATGCATTTGATAATAATAAAAGACAGAAGGAAAGGATGGTAAAAGCAGATATGCTTCTGTTATGACAAGTTTATTGTAAACCTTTTCTTTAAATATATGTATCTGCCAGTCCATACACCAAATTCTTTGGCATTTTGCTTACTCCCTTTGTGCAGCACCTGACCTAATCTCATCACTTCTAGTCTATTCATATTCATCTTCCATTGTTCTAGAAGTGATAAGTGTCTTTTACTGAGGCTTTTTAAAAATAGTTATTAGAGGTTATACAACCAGTAGTTTCCATTCATCTCCTACTTTTTACAGTAAATGCAGCCAAGGAATATACTGTAAATGTGATGTCACTAAGCAGCAAAATTTGCTATGACTGTTCCTAAGGGAAAAATCTAGTGAATCCTTTTGAAGCTTTAGTATTTAACTTACAGTTTCTGTTACTATTCTTGCTATGCCTCTCCCTGTTCTCCTGATTTTGATGTTCATTTGTCTACCACCTGCTATTGCGTATGGCTGTCTTATGATTCTCTAACATCTGGTTCACAGGTTACAGTCTGGTCAACCCCTGGGCATTTGGCATTTATGTACATTTTATGTACCTCAATGATTGTAAGTGGGGCAAACCTGAAGGCCTTCACTTTGTAGTTTCAAGCGAGAAGTCCTTCAGTTATGAGGAAAAGAAAGTACACCCTTTTAAATCCAAGGCTTTACATACAAAGGCATAATAAAAATATACCTGGCCCTTAGTAGGTTTTAAAACCATTAATCTAACCTCTAAAAAGCTAAAATCTAAGGTAAAAAGCAACACATTACAGTTTCCATTGTATCATTATTTATTTCACAAACATTAAGCCAAATAGAGAAGACCTGTGGGATAAACTAAGTAAGGTTTTTATGTTTGTTTTTGCACAGTTCTCCTAAGATGTATTGTTAAACAGGCTAACTGAGGCCGAGGAATCTGTGATGGAGCTTAGCCAGGATTCAGTCAGTGTAGGATTTGTATGTCCTACCTGTGTTTCATGAGTTCCATCTCGCATTCCAAAAACATATTGGTATTGTAAGCTCTTCGGGGCAGAATCCTCTCCTCTTGTGTCACTGTCTGCATTCGTCTGTCATTTGCAACCCCTATTTAATGTACAGCGCTGCGTAATATGTTGGCGCTATATAAATCCTGTTTATTAATAATAATAATTAAAATAATAATAATAATATTAAGTCTATTGACTTCTCTCCAAATTAGCTTTAGACTATGTTATTGACATATGACTGTAGCATGTACAGTCAATGGCTCCTATTAGGCAAAGAGTCATGACTACAGACTCTGTGTGAAAAATGTCAGTGCTATATAAAAATTCATTACCTCATCAGAGTTAAGTCTCAAGGCAACTTTTCCCTCCATCTTCTCCTTGATCTTTCCTCTGCTTTTGACACTGTTGATCACCCCCTTCTAATAGAAATCATGCGCTCCATTGGTATCAGTGACACTGCTCTCTCTCATCTATCCTTGCCACTGCTCCTCTTCCGCTGCATCTCTTTGCAGCTCTCTACACGAGCTTCCATTTCACCTTAGAATTAATATCAAGCTCCTGTGCTTTGCCTTCAAATCCCTCCACAGTTCTTGTCCCATGCGCACGGTTTCAAGACTTTTCTAGAGCTGCCCCAATTCTCTGGAATGGTCTTCCGGGTCCTATTCGGCTTGCTCCTAATTTCTGCTCATTTAAAAGAGCACTCAAAACCCATTTTTTCAAATCTGCCTACCCATCTTTTTCTGTGTTTTGAAACCAATACTACTTCCCACCACTACATATCTCCCATCCTATTGTGTGTTAATTCCCCCACCTACTAGATTGTAAGCTCTTCGGGGCAGGGTCCACTCCTCCAGTGTCACTGTCTGTATTCACACTGCGTAATATGTTGGCGCTATATAAATCCAGTTTATTATTATTATTATTATTATTATTAATAATAATAATAATAATAATTACTAAATAAAAGCAACACTGGGACAATTAAGACAGCAGAAAATGTGGCACTATTTTCCTTTTGGTTTTTACAAACAAAAGTATCATTGCACAATGTCCACTAGTTTGAGAAGGACAATGTTCTTACACGTTTTTGCAATTGGGGTAAATCACAACTCCTTTTTACATTTTTATTCTAAATAAAAAGGCAGTTATGAAAATGAAAATGCAGCTCAGACTGCAATACTCATCACTTCTTGTTCCAACACTGGGCAACCTTAGTCTTCCAGGTTGAATAACATCCAACATCAATCAACCTGTGACATACTGTGAATGCAGGGTGTCATGGACCATCTTCACAGTTTCAAAATGTTGAGGGTTTCAATATAAAAGTACACAATAGTGGCCATCAAGTGGCAGGAGGCACTGAGATCCTGGGTCTGGGAGCCTGAGTTGGGCTTTAAGTATTTGTGAGTAGAGAAATTGTTTTTAAAAATAAATTAGTTTTGTAGGATGTTAATTTGCTCTTTCATGGCAGGTCAGAACCGAGCTTAAAACTACGATAGGGATATATACACTTTGGCAGAAACATTAATTAACTAATTAATAATAAAATATTAAAGGGTGTTTAATAAAATGTATTTCTTGAAATACAGCTTCTGCTGCTATAACTCCTATTAGTAAGGTAAAGTGAAATCAATATTTATTATTAATATGCATATTAATTTGTATACAATTAATAAAGTAGCTGAAGTGGTAAATCTAGTTACTTACACAGAATAAAAATGTAACACTATGAACATAAGCATAAAATCAGTGTAATATATTAAAAATGTAATACCATGAACACAAGCATAAAATCAGTGAGTGTTAATATGTTATAACACATGAACTCCAAGAATGTTTTGGAAAATTGTTTGGTCAATCAAAAAGCGGTTTGAAGTAAAGAAAAACTAAACAGTATCAAAGCAATATGAAATTGTGAAATGTCTACTGACTTATTAAAGCAGACATGCACATTCTGAAGACAACATAACCAGAAAATTTAAAGCAGGGTCAGTGAGGACAGGCAGAAAGAAAGAAATTAGATCAAAAAGTTTCCAGACAAGTCATGCCAAGTAGTCTGCATCATTCTTTAATTCTCTCTGGAGGGTATTGATTAAAATGTCAAAATTCCGTAACGATAGTTACCATGAACATAGTGTTCAAGGGTTGAAATAAATAATGTAAAGTTTTAAGTAAAATGGAGAATAAAGCAGATCTGGAACATGGACTCTATATCACAGTCCTTCAGGGCCTTTACCTGGATATATTTATAGAACTTGTGACAAATGTTGGAAATTTGAGAAAAGAGAACTTAAGTTTACCTTTGCTTCCTTTTTCTAGGCTATAGAAAATCAACTATTTCACCTAAGAATTTATGTGCTAGTAATTTCACATATCTATCCAAAACCTGAAACCTTTTATTAAACTCAGGGGGTGCAGGGGGTTCCAACACACATTCAAGATATGAAAATTAGGTCTTCTGCATTGTTTTGGAACACCCACCATGCAACACACATTATGAGTTCATTCTAGGCTTGCTGGAGTACTACTCAAAGAATAGCACTGCAGTGCACTAAAGCGCAATATGTACACAAGATCATTTTTGAGCTTGAAATTTGCTTCTTGACAAAGTTTGGAAACATTATAAAAAGTTTTTGTTGTACGGGTTAAAAACTATGTTAAGCCACAAATGTTTTGTTTTAGAGAATTCCCCTTAAATTTTGTTCTTTATATTTAGAGGAATACAAATATTTAGAGGAAAGTTTCTCACTGGAAACATATACAGTAATAAAGACCTAACAATGGTTCAATCCCCTTTTATTGAAACTAGCACATAATATTTGAGTGAGAAGGCAACTGATTCACCTACAAATTTATGAAGATCTTTAATATTAGTGGTTAAGGCTTGTAGGGCCCTAAGGCTCTCGATCAACTGGTATAAAAGTTATTTAACTGGCTTCACTTTTTTGTAGTATGCTGTTTACAAGTGGCTAGCAAAAAATCAAGGTACATTTCACTAGAAGAAAAAATTAATGTCTAAACTGTTTCTAGATAAGCAACAATAGAATGAAGGATCAAAACCAATTTTTAAAAAGTGAAATGGATTGGATGCTGTCTTTGGATCTTTAAGAAGAATATCTTTGTGCATTATACTATGTACCAGTACTCAAAGTTCACAAGGCTCTCATTGGGAGACCACCATTTCCAATTTGTATCTATACTATATGGATCATCTTGTTTGTCAGCAAGTTCTACAACATTATCCCTTTTGCAAACATCCTGTTGACATCTGGTTTTGAGGTAACCTGTTCAAACACTGAGAGACACTTGTCCAATATCTTTAGTCCTTTGGTTGGTTAGAAAACGAGAAACCAAGTAGAGAAAGTTGGGATCATCAGAGCTTGGACAACATTTTAATGCTTGAAATTCGTTGGCACTTTCTGTAACTATTCTGATTGTGAAATGGTCTTATTTAATATCAAAGCTTTTCAATTGGGATTCTTGAACCTATGGAGACATCATAGTAAGCCACCCATGATGGTGATAAACTTTTAGCTGAGACAATCCCTTTGGTGGTGGATCTCTTTTACAAATCTTACAAAAATGCCACTTGATAGATTGTGGATCTTGGAGCACAATTACATCTGATGCCAGTGCCAAGGGCTGGGGATCATACCATTGATCATTTGGTAAAGGGTTAATAGTCCAGTCAGAAAATGAAAGTTTTCATTATTCTCCAGGTTTAAACAGGTGAATATTTTTTTTGTACCAGTGACAAAGAGGCAGGGACTGTTATCTCACATGGATAACTAGATAGTGGTATCTTATACTTAAGGATAGTAGGAACAAGGATGTGAAGAGAAATCTCTTCTTTGTGATGTCACAATAAAATAAAAGCCTGACATAAATTTTAACTCCTCCCTTTTTTCCAAATCTAAAAAATATTATGGACTGGGGTTAGGCATAAACACAATGAAGAATGTTAAACGTTTTCACAATCCATTGCACAGCAGCATGTTGCACAGAATAGATTTCACTGTCCATGTATTTTCCATGTACAGTGGTACCTTGGTATAGGTCCTTAATCTGTTCCAAATCCTTGAGTTTATACCAAACAGGACTTATACCAAACATATTTTTCCCATAAGAAATAAAAGAAAAATGATTAATCCATTCCCATGAAAAAAACTTATTGTTATTGGCATAATATACATTGATGGGGCTGTATAGAATAATTTAAACATACCTAATACTAAAATACATAAATACAAAAGCAATTAGATGAAATAAATGAAAATTTAACCTCCCTTTACCTTACTGAGAAGAGTCGAGTGCCTACTAGGATGGTGCAGAGAAGGGAGGAGATGTTTTGTAATTCACAGAGAGTTATAGCATGGGTTGTTCACTGAATGGTAGCAACTGGCGTACTGACGCTCATGGGAAATCGGGACTTTGTCTCAAGAGAGGTAAATAAGGGTAGCGTGCGGTTTTATGACTCATTTTGACCCATACAAGCTCTAGCAAAAAGGTTGTATACCAAGCAAAGGTTGTATAGAAAGCAAAAATTTTCATGTCCAAACAGGACTTTTTCCAAAGCGGACTTATACCGAGCTACCACTGTATATGAAACACAGCAAACTGCATTATAATGCATCCACTGAGTACAAAATGTTTAAAATCAGTTTTATTCGTACCTAAATGACTATGGAGCAACAACCTAGGTGTCTACCTGCAATCTGGCTGCTGAGAAATGCTGCCCTGTCAGATTAAATTAGTCTTCCATTACAATTCTGATTTTTCTGTTAGCACATCTATACAGTCCAATCTATAGAAATGTATTCTGTCATTTGCTGTAAACTTGCATCTTAGCAACATGGGAATTTTTGGCTGTGACTGCTTCTTACATCAGAGCCTTGTTTATTAATGTCATGTTGATTCTGAGAAACACTGAATGCCGGCCACATTTACCATAGTCCTAGGATCCTAGTGATGAGCTCAGACGCTCATCATGTTTTCTGGTAATGTTGCTATGTTTTTTTTTCTTCTGACTGTATATCTTAAAATGTAGTTACTGTTTTTAATCAACAAATTACCATATTGGATCCTATTTCGGGCAACATCTGCTCAGACTAGAGGATGGATGTTACAAAAAAAAGAGTATGTAATGTGTGGGCAGACAAAAGATCCCTTTTGTAAGGGGATACCGAACTACTCATGGTTGGTAAATTTGTTCTTCCCACATAACAATCGCACATTTTAACTTTGCCAGTATATGTACTTTAAAAATAATTCCTCATTAAAACCAGCTGCAACATTGGCTACTGTGAAATGTCAAATTGTGTACTGTCGCTTCCTCTTTCTGACATGCTGCATTAGAAGTTCTTTTCAGAAGAAAGTAAGACAATTTGGTATGATTTCCTCGAAATCCATCGTCATGATTTGCCTGGTAGAGACTTTTTCTATTTATTCCACCTTTAAATATAAGATTTGAATATAAGGAATATAATTTTAATATACAATATAAAATGTTGAGTGGGGAAGATAGTAAGTTACATGAATAACTGGAACATGTTCCTTTTCATTTTTAGTCTACAATTACAGCACTGTTTTTCTGTGGAAGATGTAGATTATAACTAATTGTTTTGGCACTGAGAATTCCCAATAAATTCAAGGAATTTACTTAAAGACAGGATATGGCTTCTGAAAACTCACTGCCTTACCTAGAGAAAAAATATGTTGTATATATTTGGGGATCAGACTTCTAGTTTATTGGTATGAGTTTTGTATAATAAAACTAAATTGAAAAGCACAATAAATGTACAACCGAGGATTATTTACTGTTTAAAAAAGATGTAAAAAATGTCTGCTCTTTGCAGATTGCCACTTTATGGCCTAATTTTCTTCCCCCAAACCTATTGAAACATTTTTGAATTTACCTGGCAATCTAAAAATGCGTTTAAATCCAGACATAATAATTTGTATGTGTAATGCAGTTTCTTAACTGCATTATTATAACATAAAAGTCCTTCTTTACAGAGAAATGAGATACATTTGGTGGACCAGCCTTCTGCTGTCTATTGTTC
The DNA here is from genome assembly GCF_032062135.1 of Pyxicephalus adspersus. Lineage (NCBI taxonomy): Eukaryota > Metazoa > Chordata > Amphibia > Anura > Pyxicephalidae > Pyxicephalus > Pyxicephalus adspersus. The sequence goes on from NC_092862.1 coordinate 94,680,973, forward strand.
AATGAGCATCATATTGTACCGGCTTAGAAAGCATGTCTTGTAGTTACAGTATGGCAGATGCACATAAAAAAACAACAAATTGAATTTCAGATCCTCGACGATTGCTGAATCAAAAACTGGCCCACTTAGTTATTTTACCCACTTTTTTAATTTAAAACCTAAATTTACTTTGTGTTTCCCCACAACCACCAACTTAAATCATTCCTTCCCCTTTTTTTAATACATACTTTTTTCTCTTTCTATTTTGGTCGGGTGAAGTGGAACAACCTAATAACACTTTGTAGCATTCTCCTTTGAGTCCAAGGAGCAAGACTATATATTAAGGCACTGTAGAAGTAAGGCAAATGTAGACTGAAATAGTAAAAAGCATGGCATGTTAGGGTTTACAGCAGAAGTAACGTCTGCTTTCTAACAAATGCCTAAATGTTGTCATTTATTATGACAGAGAAGACTGTGTATGTCCCTGTTAGGGATCTACCCTATTTACCCAGGTGACCACTGACGAAAGTGGTGGACTTATTATTATTTGGCTGTTTTTTGTGGGGTAAGTTCACTTTTAATTGTTTTATATAAATTAATAAAAGTAATGTTTCATTGGCTTTTGCTCCTACCCTATTGCAACCAGCCTGAAACTAGAAAGCACCAAAATCTTCTTTTAAGTCCCTAGGTGTCTATTTTTTGACATACTAAGGCTGATAAACTAAAAGAGTTACCGTATTTTCTGGCGTATAAGACGACTGGGCGTATAAGACGACCCCCAACTGTTCCAGTTAATATATAGAGTTTGGAATATACTCGCCGTATAGGACTACCCCTCTTCCAACGCACACCAAATAAAAATAAAAAAACATCAGATTTGATTTCAATATGATCATTTTAATTCAAATGCTTATGACATGCATGTACTTAGCAGAAAAACTGTCACTTATATACATAAGGCTGTGTGTCTCAGTGGTCTGCCAATTACTGTACTGTTCCTTCTGCCTTCGCTATTGTGCGAGATCTGAGAGGCAGAAGAAACAGTACCCAAAGGAACAGTACAGTATTTGGAGGAGGGATAAAGGAGGAGGTAAGAGGCGTGTTCAGTGGCAGTCTACACTGCCCCTCGTGCGCTCCACACTCCTCTAAGGTGCAGCCCTCAGAGTCGAATGGGCAGGTTCTGGTGGAGAGCCAATCCAGGCTCACGTTCTCCTCCTACAGGAAGATGTGTATGCAGCTTGCTTCCCCTTGCTTCATACTCCCCGCACAGAGTGGGGACTTGCCCGCGGCACCCCCCACCATATGCACCGGACATATGAAGCAAGTGGAAGCAAGCTGCAGGTAAGTACCCGGCCTATAAGACGACCCCCGACTTTGGCACAGATTTTTCGGGGTTAAAAAGTCGTCTTATACGCCAGAAAATACGGTAAATATTATAAGCAAAATATTATATGCATATTCACATCAACTATCCAATTGCAAATTTTTCAGTTTATGTACTTCTTTTCAAAGTAAACATAAGTTAAAAAAAAGTTTGCTTTTAACGTAACTGGATATCTAATATAATTGAACAAATAAATATGCATGTTTTTCAATATCTATCTATCTATCTATGCCCTAAGTACATGCACATTTCAAATATTTGTTCAGTTTGTCTTCTTTATGGAGACCTGTGTTCATACAGATCTGCCTGACCTGGATAAAGTGGGCAGTTCATACCTGCTGATCATTTTGATCCATAGCTTATAACGTGTGAATCTGTTAACCTGCAGGTCAACTAAGTCTGCATGGACAATTTCAGGAAATTCAATTAGCAACTAGAAAGAAATCAAGATTTTCCCTAAATTTACCATAGTCTTACAAATTAACTTTATAATAATATTATTTTTATCATTACACAGTATTTTTAGCGCCATCATATACGCAGCGCTGTACAATGTCCAGAGTGCTGTACACTGCTATACAATGTCACTAGCTGTCCTTCAAAGGGGCTTACAATCTAATGACCCTACCTCAGTCATATGTCTTTAGTCTAAGGTCAATTTTGAGGGGTAGCCAATTAACCTAACTGCATGTTTTTGGGATGTGGGAGGAAAACGAAGTACTAGAAGGAAACGGGGTGAACCTGCAAACCATGCAGATAGTGTCCTGGATGAAATTCGAACCTGGGACCCAGCGCACTTACCTCTGAGCTACCGTGCGGCCCATTTATATATATATATATATATATATATATATATCTTAAATCCAAAAATGTTACTTTTATGTTGCACTCCTTTAGGTTATAGGCTTCCCTATATTCCCTATATGAGAGGAAAAGTGGGGTTTGGAATAGAATATTTTGGATTATTCTAGGTTCTGCATGTTCTCCTCTGCATGTGGCTGGTTTCTTAGCTGGGGGTCCAGTTCTTGAACTGCCAGGGAAGGGAGCAGGGAAGCCTCTTGCAAGCTGGGAGTTTTGGTGCTCAAGGGGGAGACTTGTAGAGATGTGAGACGTGTCAGAGTATAGGAGCCTTCATGTGCTTTTGGAATCAGAGCTGTCATAGCAAGGGTTCTATCCAAGCAATCTATCCTATTTGAGAGTTTCTTTATGGAAGATTGTCTATAGGTACTTATCTGCTAATAATGCCTTTAGTCTAAGCCTGGAATATGGATATTTGAAAGATTCCAAGTTTTATATTATGATGTTTCAGTTCCCTCCTAATTGAGAGCTGCTCATCTAGACACTCTATACCCCTGTCCCTCTCTCCTATTTAAGGTGGTATTCTTAAAAAAAAACCCACACCTGATATACAGACTGAACCAGTGTGTTTATTTCTCTCCCAACCAGGAAGAACCCACCTGACATATGGAGGTTTGCAGGGCTTTTTTTTCCATTGAATGCACTGGAACTGAGTTCCGGCACCCTTTCTTGATGGATTTTTCAAGTCCATAAAAGTCCGTGAAAGGGGTACAGCTGCCAGTGAAAATACAGGTTGTGAATAGAGGCTGTGCATGCGTGCTTCAATACTGGACAGTGGCTGAGCAGCCTAAAGCTGCGTACACACTTCCAATTTTTATCGTTGGTAAACGAACGACGAACGATCCTGCACGATATCTGCGAACGATCGTATGGCACCGATCCTGTACATACAGATAACGACACGATCGTTCAAAGATATTGTACACACGATAGATGCGATCGTTTGAACGATACAGGAAGTGACGTGCACCACAGGAAGTAAGCGAACGTTCGTTCATCGCGCATGCTCAGACCATGGACGATCACTGAACACACCGTACACACGATAGATGGTCAATGATCGTCGTCCAATCTGATCCGCCGGTCCGGTCGTTCATTTCCAACGACTATCCTTGTTCATCAGCGTCGTTGGTTACTTTTTTTACGAACGATTTTTGGCCAATCGGTCGTTCGTCGTTCGTTCGTCGTTCATTTCCAATGATAAAAATTGGAAGTGTGTACGCAGCTTAAGTGCTTGGGAAGTGTCATCAAGGGCAGCCTAAGTTGTGTGACCTGTGACAACATTTGAGGAAGACCAGTTGTTTAAATGTGCCTGACAATTTCCCACCCACACAGTGATTCAGAGCATTCTGGGCTGCAGAAAAGGTAAAGATAAAAGATTACAACTCTGAAGCCCTCATAAATGCTTTCCTTACTGTCTTTTCCTTTTATAGCTTTGTATGGAGTGATCTCTGGGGAAAAAGTCCGACACAGTATCTGGAGGAGGGGTGGGGGGGTAGACAGTGTCTAGACTTTGGAGGATGGGGGGAGACCTTTGCTCTGCATTCCTTCTAAACTTGGTACCTCTATTAATTATTAATCCTTTATTAATTATTATTCTCAGTCCTCCATTGGACAACATTTGGCCATAGATACTAACAGCAAGGAAAGAAGTCAAAAAGATTTCTGGGACAAGAATTGGACAAAACTTTGGAATTTACTATGAATATTTGCCTTAAATACAATAAATTACATTTATTAAGAACTGTTAATATGATTTTTTTAATAAGATGTAAGTTCTTGCATAGTTTTTACAAAAAAAGCTCTGGAGGTTTATATTACATTTATAAACATTGATAACATGAACATACAAAGCAATACAAATGTAAAATAATGATACAATGAAAAACCTGCAAAAAGTACAAGAAAAAATATTTTTTTAACTTGATTATCCTTTACATAAATATTTTATTTTGGTTAGTAGTTGTTTGCTCATTACTAGCTATACTCAATAACAAAGTCACATTTAACTTTTTTAAATGTAGTCAAGCAAGTATAACAATATTGCATGATTTTTTTTCAGCATAAAGGCATGTTAATTTGACAGTTGGTGATATGATGGAAGTTTATATATTGTGGGTTTTGTATTTATTTACTTTATGTTGGAAACCCTCAAACCAAAATCAAAGGTAGTGAAAATACATTTGTAACCAACAGCCACATACCAGTTTCCCTCTTTTACCACTTATGCCCCAAAATTGTAAACTTCTTTTTTCCTGTTTTCCCATACATATATTATCCTGTTATGATCATTTGTTAGCACAGTGTTATGAGAGTACATGTTGATTCAACTTTTCGTTTATTATTTTCACTCTTTAGTTTGCTTGATGAAACATGTAATTAACAAAAGCTGGAATCATTTATGGCATACCCAGTTTGCTAGATAATGTGTGTGTTAAACCAGTGCCATTTTAACATCAATTACTATTTTATCTTTCACTGTGATAAAATACTTTGGGTGTTATTTTATTTTTGCAGTATATTTTGGTAATCGCGGCGATAGAGCAGATGCCCCGTGGATGACGGAATGACTTGCGCTTCTACCACATGTCTAGAAGTATAAGGGTTTTGCATATATGAAATATTTTCATTACCTGCATAACAATTTCAAAACAGAAGGAATATTATTTATAAAAATAAAACAAAATTGTTCCTTAGTAATATAGTCTTTCTGAGCAGAATGATTACCTGAAATATTAGATTTTTTATTTAGATCTACATCTGTCAATAATCAATTTAAAAAATGGTAAGCAATTTTCCTGATCACCCTAATTTTGCATTGACTTTAAATTTGTGATACAGAATGGTCCACTTATCTGCAACAACATTGATGATGCTCAGAGTCATTAATTTCATAATGAAACAAAATCAAAATTGGTACAAACACAGTAACTTGTATTGAGAATACAACTGCATGCTGCCTTTTCTGTGCCATGCAATAGCACTAAAGAAAATTGGGGGAAATGTTCTTTTTTTCTTTATTTCATCAAGTCTGTCATAATGCCTGCCTGAATAACTAGATAATTCTATATTTCAATAAAAAGTGATAAAGGCCATTTTTTATCAGCATTGTATTTCAAGCATATTTATCATCTGGTAAAATAACCTTGAACTTGTTATTATACTGCTACTTTTCACAAATTACTTTTTTTTTTATGCACTGCTGTTCTTCCAGAGGGGCCAGGAGCTAGTGGCCAGAGCCTGGGCAGAAGGCCCACATGACTGTGAGGAAGGGGGAGTAGGACAGGTTAATAAAATGAGGTTGGGGTCATATAGAGTTCAAGGATGTGATTGGTAATAGGGGGTGGTTATAGGGGCAAGGAAATAATTAGAAAAAGTATATATAAAGGGGCAACAGGAAGAGGGGGCAGGGTTTTAACTGCAGATGAAAGTTTCCTACCTTCCCATTCATTTGGGTTTGGTTTGGTGGGGCGGTTTGGGGTCCTCGAGGGCAGAAATGATTGGTAATGTTATGAAGTGGGTGAGGATACCACCTCTGGTATGGGAGCTTTGGTGTAGAAAATGTAACATTGAGTGGACGTGAATTTGCGGTGATGGGATAGTCTGCAGGTGGCTGAAAGTGGCTGTGGTATGTGCGGCTTGGAACAAAAAAATCATCAGTTTCAGTGTGGAGCAGATCCCATGTTCAAAGGTATCTAAACTTCTCCAGTCATGATGTCAGCCAAAGTCCTTTGTAAAAGGTAGTTCCAGAGTGGAATTTAACAGTGAAGGAGCTACGGGGTTAGGGAACAGGGTCATGGAATGTGCAGGGATGGGATTAGGTGAGGGAAGAGAGTTTAGGAGGAGCTGGAAGGGGTTTTCAGTATACAATTAGGACAAGCAAGCTTCTTGCATGGGAAGACTGGTTCCAACTTTTAATTTGGCCAAAAGTTTAGTGGGGGAGGGGGCCTAAATAGAAAAAGGTAAAAAGGCTGAGCAACTGGAGTTGGGTAAGAGGGCGACTTCTGAACTACCTTGGTCAAGACAGAGGATATTCCTGGGCATAGACACGTTTGCCTACTTCCGGAGAGCTCAAATTCTGCATTTCGATCCAAGGTTAGAATAACTTTGATCAAAACTATCCAACTACCACTAGTTGTAATAAGTACAGGACAACCATTATTGAATAAAAATTTATGCACATAAAGTACGAAGCAAATTAGTCTCATGATTGCATGATACAAACTGAATTTAATGACCTTTTCATCTATTAAATTACCTTTGCTCTTCACATTTTGGGGGTCTTTTTACTGCTGAATCATATGTGATTTATAATATATAAACCAATATAGTTTATGATGACCCTAAGAGTCATAATATTGTAATGATTGAGTAACTCTGCATAAAGCACCGCTCTGATAGATAAATTACAAGAACTTGAGTCTCAACCTTACCACAGAGAGTGATTTATTCTTTATTGTGGCCTAATGTAGTATGACATTTTAGGAATTTTATCAGACATTACAAATATTTTGATGATTTGTGTATTGTAAAGTCCATTCATGTAGCTTTTAGGTACTACCAATGCAGACTCACAGAGGTAGTGATTCCAAACTACATGGGTCATAGCAAGTATTTAAAGCAGATAACGAACGAAGTAATGTCACAAGAATGTTGAACATTTATAAGTGTATCATCGTGTCAAATCCACACATAGAGAGCCCAGACTCATTGTTAAGCTTTCTTGAACGGCAAGCTTCCAGTTGGATAATTCTCTTGGGAAAACAATGGGATAAATCATAATAAACATCACATTTTGATTAAAATAGAACAGAACAGATAGTTTCTTATATAAATTACAAGTTTCTGAAAAAATAAACAATAGACATGCAGTCATGATAAAGCAGCTTCCTGAGCTAAGTGAAAAACAATACAATTGGGAAGATTACTGGAGATCGTGTTTCAGTTTTGAAGACAATTTCCTGTGCTCTTAAATGTATATCAGAAGAAACTCAAAATAAACTGCTTTGCACTGGGATGCCACCACTGACAAAACATAAATATAACATCATATGCCATATAGCAAGAAGTTTAGTGTACATCTGATTTACTAAACTTGATGCAAAACATATGATCCATATGGTGGAAGTAAACCTTAGGTACCCATTAAAAGCAGAGCCATAAAGGCCTACTTCTTTATTGGTGACAACTTCATAGCTCTGTAACTAGGCCCCTGAAGTGTACATGAGGTCACAAGATCAAAAGTTAGGAGAATGATGACACAGGGTTGAAATAGGAGAAATTTCAATTTAGAGCAATATCTTTTTATCTATTCATATCAAATGGCGATTTAAAAAGAATGCTTGTGCAGTAGCTGGAAGACAATAAAGACCAACAAGGAATTTTGATGTATGTGGTGATAATGAGGCTAATTTACTATAGCAGTGCAGAATGTCTGCTCAATTCATCGTGTGAATATTCACTTCAGAAATACATTCATGCACTGAATAATTTGGCAAAATGAGATTTACAGTTCCTGTAATGGATAATTAATGCTGTCACCCTATTAATTGGTATTGTGTGAACAAATCAACTTCTTTAAGAAATCTTTGGGTTTCTGGTAATAGATACATTTGTCATCAGTTTATTTCATTTCTCAAATGTCTTACCTGCTTTTGACCTGCATCAAGTGGGTTTAGCATTTCCATAAAAATGTAAAGGCATAAAATAACAAACTATAGCAGACATCTACACTGATTTTTAGTAAATCATCCTCAATGTCAATCCTTAGGCAAACCTTTCACCTTTTGTATGCCTTTAGGACCTCTTTAGAAATGTAATTGTAAGGTAAGAACAGAGATATGTTGTGACTTGAGCTAATATTAAAATGTGACATAGTTGAAAACATACCCACTAAAAGCTAAATAATTAGGTTGTTATTAGCTATGTGAAACCAATAGCTATAATAGGAATCAAGAAGGAAACAGGTCTGATATACTAGTGCCCATGTTGGTCCAACCCCATTCATTCCTCAAGGTGGCCTCTAATGGTCTCCTGGTGCATGGCTTACCCATAGGAATGAATGGATCTGCAGCACAGGTGCATCTTAACCTCCTGGGAGGTAGAAAAAAGAACCTGGAAGCAGTAGCTAAACCTAAAGGAAATAATAGTAAATCTAGACTTACCTGATTCGCCGGCGTCCTCCTTCGTGCTTCAGGTCTTCTTCTCTACTCTGGCCAGCGTTCTCTACACTCGATGAGTCACTCATGAGTTCCCCGCGTTCAGGGAGGGGCAGGAAATTCAAATACATTTGTATTGCATTCAATACAAAATAACTGTATTGAATGCAATACAGTGGATTTATGTCTAATACCTGTACATTGCCTTTCATGAACATTTTTTTTACAGTAAAATATAATAGTATGAGTATATTATTTATTTATTTATTTTAAATAAAAAAAAGTATATATATATATATATATATATATATATATTTATATATATATATATATATATATATATATATATATATATATATATATATTAATTAATTCAATTCATTATTTTGACATGATTTTGTGTTTCAAACTTTCTTTTAGTCTATATACTCTAATACTTGTATATTATACTGTAAAATAAATTTTCATGAAAAACAAAGTACCACTTTTAGACATATAAAACTGGACAGTAACTTAACCCAGCCAGGAGGTTAAGCAAAGGTGAATCAAAGGTTATGTGGCTACAAGCAAGGTGATAAAGTTTAAATAGCTGGATCAGGACTGTAGGTAAATGTAAGACCTAGTGGGCAGACTTCAGGCAGTGGCGAAATTAGTTAAAAAAAAAAACTAAAAAGGTTAATGCTTTAAATAGGTCTAAACCTAATCATGTTTTTTTTACTGTGAGCTACTTTTAATTTTGCAGCTTTAAGTAAATAATTTCAATAATTGCAGGTTATCCTGGCATAAATGTCCTTGTACAGCCACTTCATGTGACAACTGTATTGCAGTCTCCCTCCTGCATGGTCACCTTGTCACATGTCCCCCTAGTAGAGACAACAAGTGGATAGGCCAACACACATTGCATAGCCATTGTCCACATTTTCACCATCAGGAAGCTGTATCAAAGCAGTGATACATAAAAAGTATTATTTAATGGCATTGGTAAGCTCTTTTGGGTAGAGTCCCCTCCTCCTGTGTCATTGTTTGTATCTCTCTGTCATTAGCAACCCCTATTTATTGTACAGTGCTGCATAATATATTGGCACTTTATAAATACATTTTAATAATATTAAATGGTATTGCTTATAATACATTGATCTTGCAAATCTAATGTCATATAGTTAGGGTTTTAAGCTACTTCAAGGCTATTTGTTTAAAACAACACCCTGTTTGGATTCTGTGAAGCTGAATTTTATTAGGCATTTGAAACTTTAAATGCTTACCAGCAACACAGTGATTAAGCAATGTGGGTAGCAGAAAAATAGTCAGAAGCTTCTTTGATCCCAAGTTAGAAATGCCGTTTAGAACTTTCCCTGATGACTAAACCTGGTGATCCAGCAAACTCAGAATGGATTTCCTAAAATAATGGCAAATGTTTTCAATGCTGGACTAGATCAATTCCAGGTTTGCTGGTACATCCAGGTCCTCCCATAACAGTCTATCTTCTCCAGTTATGGTGAGTTTTACAAATTGTGCCCATAAATTATACAGTCATGTAAAGATTAAATCAATAAAGAGGATTTTTCTTTTTAGATCATTTGATAAATAACATGAATTTTCACACAAGTTTTTAGATGCTTAACTCCTTTAGAAAATTCAGCCGATTCAGCGGATTATTATTATGTGTTTATTAGCTTGAAGAGAATTGTATGTTAACAGATATTTCTACAGCTGAACTTTTAATCACATGAACATTACTGAGAGTGCTAACTTGTGGTTGCACCTTTTACCATGTGGATGTTACTGTGTGTGCTATCTTGTGGTTTCCTGAAGAAGATACATGTAATAAATGAACAAGCAGCAGAGGAAATGCAGTAACTACTACATCAGTGGTAGCCACAACAGTGGTATACAGTATATGAAGATTAAAGCACTAAATAAAAAGCCAGCAGTTAAGTATCACTGACTGCAATCAAGAAGGAAAATGTTTGTGGCTGTATTGATGTAAAACATCAATCATATCTATTAACTGATGATTTAATTACTCATTCTACCAAGAAATGCCTAAAGCAGATTTTACCACTGTGAGGTCTGTTAATAGATACTTCCTTTTGGAATGCTGAAATAGAGGACGATGGATTACTACAAAGCAGACACCTATACCCTCCATGCTACATTAAGTTACATAGTGAAGGTTCATACTCCGATCCATGGTCTACAGATGTTTCGTGGCATTTTGATATTATCCCCCTGGAAATCATGCTTATGCTCTTTCATCTGAGGATTCCTAATTCCATGTAAGCCACTGTAAGTGAAAGTAAAAGTAATAAAAAAAAAATTGGTGGCAAACACAATTTTTGTCATTACTTTCATATATACCCAGGAATATATTATACATATATTAAAAAATATTCCTTCCCATTCAAGCAGATTCTAATGCCTCTTATGTTCTGAAATACATACACAGCTTCATAAACTTATCCTAAAACTATGCTATGTATAATTATTTTCCCATATTGAAAATACTATAAGACAAAATTCTTTAAGGGCAAATGTAATTTTAAGTTTATATTCCTAGTTAGTCTTATGCAATGCTTTTGATGTTCGCAAGCATAAGAAAATAGGTTTAAAAGCTAAGGGCATTTAGCTATGAAAAGAACATTGCTCAAAACCTAGATCTCAAAAGCCTAAAGCTGATCAAAAGTCTAGTAAAATCTGATCACTGTAACAATAATTGTTCTGACACAGCAATGCTCTTATGTCTGCTTTAAACTATGCATCATCATCCATGGAAAACCTTACAAGTGTATTTTTCAAAAGGTTCAGGTTTTCCAGTAACATATTCAGTAACCATGGAGGAAACGTATTATGTACTAGGGTCATTTAAGGTACAGAAATATCACAGTCACATTTTATATATTAAATAAATAGTTAGCAAAAAAATATCATAAGGGAAATAATGAAAAACATTGAAAAACTATGAAGGCAGAAATAATTCAGACATTTTTTGGTTCACAATTGTTTAGGGTCAAGCTTAATGATCAACATAACTGCCATTTTTATTTTTTCCTAGTTTTGGTCTCTATTAAAGGATCTCCGGAGTGGAGTGTTGAGATCTGGGTCAAGTTTCCATCTACTCCAATCTGCCAGCTGGCATGCAGCAAAGCTGCTAACCTGGATTTCTGCTATCACTTTTTAAGAGTATCTTATGGTTGTGGTGATGGCTATACCGCTACACATTTAGTATTGAGTGAAATACCTACCTTATTTTTTTAGTAAAGCCTTTGAAGATAATACACTAGATGTAAATGCTACATTTCTGTCTGTTTCTGTGCACTTCTTTGACCGTTTTTAAGATATATCTGTGTTTTGTCCATGTAACAGTCTCACTTTAAAGCAGGACCCCTACAGCCTCATATAGTTGGCTCACCGTTTCCTGCAGAGAGTGAAAAGAAAGTCTTGTGTAGGTTATAAATGACCTCAGTCATAGCTCAAACAGGGTTGTTGATTCCCTGTTGACCCAGTACCACACCTGCTCCTACAAACCTAGAAGTAAAGGAATTGCTTGCTGCTCCTGGCGCTGAATGGGTTGAAGTGAAGTGGGGAGAAAGGGGTTGTTTAAAGACAAATCTGTTGCCTTGTCCTAAATAGGCAAAATCAAGATGTCAAGTTGATCAGTTACCAATTTTTGTATCCTGTATTCGCTACACTGGGAAGGGGCAAATATCTACTCTTTTTAAAGGGACTTTTTAGATTTCACCATATGCCTCCCAACCAGCCCCATGTCCGTTTAAATGAACCAAATATGGGGAAGAGGCCATGTCCTCTGACACTAGGACCCCAATATTACAAGAAGTGTGGCCTGTGGCCTTTTATGGCACAGAAAGTGGGGCATATTTGTCTAGGATTTAAACAGTTTCTGTATTTTTAATGTTGCCCTAAAAGCCACGTGCAAAGACCATTTTCCTGCTGATCTCAACGCCAAGCTCCTCATGCCTGTGGCTTATATATTTGCCCCTTTGTATTCCACCAAGGTTTCTAGCAAGTGGAATCTAGCAATTCTTTATACCTAGTTGAAATTTAGGACCTTTTTTGTTTTTATTCCTATTCATACCTTTTTGGGGAGACTTTTCCTCCCTTCAATTTTGCCTTTCTGGAAGACGTTGAAGATATATAGGTGTGTGTAAATCCTGCTGCGGGGTTATCTAGGAGACACAGTATATGAGGAATAAATTACCATGTGCCAACTCTAAAGTTTAGTAACATTTCTTAGGAGGGGTTTTATCAAAGTTAAGTTAAGATTCACCAGGGTTCCAACCTTACCCTAGTCTCTGTGCTAATTGTGCAGATTTCCTATCAATTCCTGTCCCTGAGACTCTGTGTCACCACAACAGGAATTTTGGGGAATTCTACCAGGGGGAACATTAGCAGAAATCAAAACTTAACAGAGAAAACCTAATAGTCTCAGAGGAGCAGGCATATGAGAAATTTTTTAGCATACTAACCTAATATTAATGTTGTTTTTTTTTTTGCTACTATGGAATTTTGGTGCATGTAAGTATCATAAACAAGCCATAAAAAATGTCCTGACATGATTGCCCTATTTTTCAAGCACAGATGTGTGCCAAAAACGTTTACTCATCTTCAAGTGAGGGACTTTCCTGAATGAAGCATGGGGGTTGCCATTGCATACTTCTTGTGAAATTGCTGAAAGCTAATAGGTATGCAATGGTAACACCCTTACTTTATACAAAGGACATGAATTATTGCAATTGCTGGTTACCTAGCAATTAGAATAGTAATATAAAATAATTTATATCCATATTTTTTTCTCACTCTGCGTATAATACTTTGCTAGTGAACTTTCAATCCTATGGGAGAATAGCACTATATATATATATATATATATGTGTGTATATATATATATATATATATATATATATATATATATATATTTGTTGACAAAACTTTGTATTAACCTTTAAAGGATATACATATATAGGATTAAGATGTAGACGTAGATGTAGACAGCCAATTTATTCTTTACATTTAATTCTGCCTAAGAGTTAATTGGACTTTGAAAGAACACAGCGCTCTCATATACAAACTTGTTTTATTTAATTTCCAAAAAGTAGCTGCAATGCATCACAAATTCCTTTTTAATGCGGTGCTCTGCTTATTCCTAGGAAGCCACTAGACTTACTGTAACAGCTCCCGGACTTTACATAAATGACAGATACATTTACAGCTAGTGGGGTTTATTACAGAATAAGTTTGCAGCAGATGTTTTATGTACACTATGGTAAAACAGACTAAAATGACAGTCTTGGTGGCAGTCAGCTGTGTGTTTATCAAAGTCAAGAGATGTGCTGGACAATGAAATAAACTTCCTTGATATAGCTATGAATGTATTCTCTTGTATACTATGACAGGAATGGAATGAGTAAGCTTAGAACTACAGTTTAGCATTTATACCTGAATGATTCACCTTTCAGGCATGCATCCACTTCACAAAGGTGTTTGTCTGCGTTGGCTGGAAGTTTTATTGAATCATCTTGTGGTGTCTAAGTTAGGAAAACCTAATGGTAATTTGCCACAGGAGTTTAGCAAAACATTCCCATGTGATTAAATTCCGTAAGTGTATATCGTGTCTGCTCCCACAAGTACATGTTTCACATCAGTATTAAGTCAGCTGTCTGCCTTATTAATAAAAGCATACTTTAAATTGCAGACTACTGTTTTCAACACTCATTTAACTTTTGTGACTTGCAATAATGAAGCACAGATACAGTAAGCTATTTTTGTATCCATATATGGAAATATAGATTATTATTATTATTAATATTAATAATAATAAACAGGTTTTAAATAGAGCCATCATTTTAGGCAGCACTGTACATTAAATAGGGGTTGCAAAAGACAGATGCTTTGGACCAAAACCAGATAGTCAGATTTTTGTGTTATTGATTTTATAGGGTCAGGTTTTTTTTTAACTGAACTCCAAGTTTAGTAAAAACTGGCTAGGCCTACACTGCAAGAGTTTGATGTTCGTTTATACTCTGCCTTACCACAAAACTCCCCAATTATCTGGGTTGGTTAGGTCTAGTTTCAGCAATGTTATGTGCCCACAGATGAGTTCAGCTTACCACCTGAACCAGGTTTTTCTTCCCTGATTGTATGAGTATATTAAAAGGTGACAATGCCAGAATTCATAGGGCTCAAAGTTTGAATGAGTGGTTCAGGATACATGATGCATCATTTTCACACGTGGATTGGCCACTACAGAGTTCCTAACCCTATCTAGAATTTTTGGGATGTGCTGGATAAAACTTTAGACAGTGGTCTGACTTTCCCATCGTCTCTACAGGATTTTGGTGAAAAATGAATGCAACTCTGAATGGAAATGAATATTGTGACATTGCATAAACTTATTTTAATTAAACACTGAATACATGTTGTAATCAAAGCTTAAGGCAGTCCAACATATTATTAGAGTGTGCATCTTTTCTTTTGGCCAGGCAGTGTATTTAGGAGTATTGTAAATAGTATTTTTTACTTACCTTATTCCTAATTGCTATAGAAGTAAGGGCAATCATCATTAGTCTCCGGGATTTAGGCTGTGGGTAAACACCTGGCCTTCATACCTTACCATTCAGGACTATTGGTTTTGGATTGTGGTGATGTCTTCAGTGCCTGCAACCACAATTTGGATCAGCTTAAAGAAATGTCTGTGGGGAACTGGTCACATAATCGTGGAGTTTATAAGGGAGTATCAAGTAAGGTAAGAAAAAGTACCTTTTTAATCACCCCTAGGTATAAATGAGCATTTAACATTAGTAGTATTGGGTTAGCTCTGCTGTTTTTTGAACCTTAAGTTTTGATTGAACGTGCTGCACTATTAAAGTGAATAATGCTTTTCTCACTAACAGTTTACGATAATGGGAACTCCTATCTCTAATTATACTCATTTTACATTGACACCAATCAATGCATTTTTATATTGCTTTACTACTTTCAATAGCCAGTCCACTGGTTCCTTCTGGACTGAGGGCTCTTGAGAGGAGTACTGAAAGTACTGAAAAGATTAACATTATTATTGATATTAAAAAATAGTTACAAATGAACATAGAGTAAAATAATTCTAAGGCAATAGGCTCACCACAGAAACAGTCTATATTAACAATATGCTTATTGGATACTGTAAACTGGGCAAGCATTTAATGAACAAGCATTAAGGATGTCAAATCCTTTTTATCAGTTCATATTTATGGTAATAAGATATAATTATCCAGTTTAGTCTCCAATTATCTTTTAACATTAAAAAAACAGAAATGTAACAAGTAACTTAAGATTCAGAATGCTACATTATCTTGGCTATTCAAATCAGCTAAGAGGAAATTTGTTTAGGGTTTTGCACAAATATTCTTACTATAATAAAAATGAGATTTAATAGGCAAAAAATATTATTTATGGAACACAAAATGAAGGCAGTCCAACAGTCCAAGATCAAAGGAAATCAGAATCCAGTGAGTGGTTTATTGGTATAAAATATTACACAGCAATAATTTCAGAAGCAGTTTGGTATAGGTATAATATACTTTGGTATAGCCTTAGTATAGCTGCTCCAAAGTGCAGCTTTCATCCCTATTGTGAAGTAATAAATATTTTGTCTCCTTCCTATCTGGTACATAAACTTATAGCAGTCACATAGAAAAGCAAAACAACTCTTGAACACTTACTAAATTTGAAAGCTCATAGGTAGCATAAAGACAAAAGGTACTTCTAAATTAGCTTGTATATTCACTTCTCTGAGACTAATGACTCTTTTAAAAAAAGAAAACAACATTGTGCCACATTTAAAGGGCCTCTTCACGGTTGTATGGTACTTTTACTTCATTTTTTTGTATTAGTACAAGTCTTCCATGATAGTGCAGTGCAGTGCAGTGCTCAACTTTTTTTTACCAAGAGTTTACATATTAGCTCCAAAATTTGCCACAATTAACTAATAAGATTCAAACGCTATAAATTTCAATGGAATTCACTTTTATTTAAACATATTGGGCCTGGTTTATCAAAGCTCTCCATGACCGAAAAAGATAAACCTGGGTGATCCAGCAAACCTGGAATAGATCAAAATTAAAAACATTTGCCAAATATTAGCATATGAGTTTAAGAATTCCAGGTTTTCTGGATTGCCCAATTCCATCCATGATAATCTATCTTCTCCAGTTTTGGAGGGCTCCAGTTTTGGAACTCAAAGTGGACTTCCAAGACCATGGCGATTCTCTTCAGGCATTACCTTGCTATTGATAATGGTGCAGGACTTACCCACCAAGCATTACCCTACAAAGAGCATTCCCTTAGCAGTTTAGGGCTAAAACAAAAAAACAAAAAAACACCAGGAAGCTTTCCATGTTTTTTTTTGTCAATTAGACCTACCTCCTGGTGATTTTTTGTTTTTTCAGTTTAGGTCCACTAAAATCCGCTAACTCATAACTAAAAACGAATAGGGTGTACGATACTAAAAACAAAAAAATACAAAATATTCAAACTCTTGTTTCCTCAATGTCGGAAGTTAAAATAAAAAAAATAGAATAGGACTAAATGAGTGGATAAAGGAACGGAAATTTTGTGGTTTATATGCAATTTATGTCAATCAGAAACCTCATTTCTTGGTTTCTGGAGTTTTATTTCTGGCAATGAATTTGGGTTTTTCATCCTGTTTGTCACTATACTAAAATTAGAACATTGAAAAATATAAAAACATGTGATCCCATTGTACAAAATGCCCACATTTTCAGTTCCCTAAAAAAATTATAATCACTTAAAACGATGTGAAGTGACAGCTTAATAGCAGTTGCATTCATTTAAAGGGGAAGGGCAAAAAAAGAAATAAATGGTCATTTAAATTTGGTTTCAAGGGTTAGCAATGATGTCATATTGGTGTCTGCATAATTACATCATTGGGTGAAAGGCATGCAGCATTTACTTTGTGTTGATTTTAATGCAGAAGCCTTCAGTGAACAAATATGTGACGCAAATTTAGGTACGCTGCTTAGACCTGCCGGCCCTGGGTCCTTCTGTAATTTTCTACTAGCAGAGGCAAAATTAAGACATAATTTAAGGTTTTTCAAGGTATTTTTATATAAAACTACTATTATCCTAAAAAGTGTTTTTGTTTAAAGCTAAAGTTATAATAATATCAGGGCAGATAAATTTAATTTGCCTAAAATGTATCTGAAATTTCAATATTGTGGAGATAAAAAAAAATAAACACCTTGGTCAAGTAGTATTGTTGTTCAGATTCTGCAATCAACCCAAACAAACCAACATTTGGTTCATTTCTAAAAAGACACCACTTTCTCATCATCTAATGGTTGTAGTGGGCATAGTGATAGGTAAATGTTTTTAGAGAACATTGTTCATTGGGATGCACTATTTAACATTTGACAACATAGGATTTGTGGCATTTTATTGTGGCAACCTATGCTAGACATACACATATCAGTTTTTCATTGTATATTCAATCAACTTATTCATTATAAATTCTGATTGAGTCAGTCGATTGTACTATTGCACTGCAATTAATGCATGATCAACACTTTTGTATCAATTCTGTGTAACTGATTGAAATACAAGGCAATGACTATATTTTCATACAATCAACTTCTTAATTATTATTAAGACAAGCATATGCATGATCCAAAATTCAATTTAACAGAAATGAATAAGGACGACTCACAAACCCCTCAAACACCGTAAGGTGACATTTTTTAAGCTGACCAATAGAGGTTCCTTTTATTTTACATTATATATCAATTCATTCTGGTTAATTAAATTCATACATTTAAAAATGGTTTATGGTCCATAAACAAACTAGTTGAGTGAAAGAAAAAAATTCCCTATGCAGTTTGTCTTTTTACCCTATCCTTTCTATACTAAAGGGGACTAGCTTATCCAAATGCTTCTTATTGGCCCTTCTAAACCCTCCAGCAAAAGTTTCAAGGCCCTGTCAGTACATCATGATTTAAAACAAGAAGTGTTTCACTAACCGTGCATCCTTCTTTAATGAATGTTTCAAATAATGACATAGCTCCACACTAAACCATCAGCTTATTTATTTAATTATCACTGGCATGGGAGTCAAATGCCTCTTGCCCCACAGCCAAGTCCTCCCCAGTCTTAGTCCACATTATAAAACACTTGTAGCTCCTGCTGACTGACTCAAAATAACTACCATATGCTATAAATAAATAACTTAATACTACCATATACCAAAAATAAATGTCAAGTTCTCAAAATGACCCTTGAGTTTAACAAAGTTAAGAATATGTCCTTAAAATGTAAGATCTAAATAATAAAATGTCCTAACCTGCCCCTAGCAAAATGAAAGTTAAAAAGTCTGGTCTAAAATTCCATAAACATTCTCTAGTGCCTCATTTGTGTTTTAACTAACTGCTCAGAGTATTATCCAAGTGTGTCCCCATAATCAATAACAGCCTAAAGCTGGGTCTCTACTACAGTAGCAAGTAAGAACATTCTTATGAAGGACCTAAACACTTCCAAAAACTAAATCCTTTAAAAACATTCTAAAACCTAAGTTAGCACAGTGCCTATTTTACATATTTGGTCTGCTATGGAATGACAGGTGCACTTTAAATATTGATACACCTGTAAAGCACATGCAATATCTTACTAATTTTTCTACTATGTACTTACTTCTAGGATTTACAGCACATTTAAGCAGTATGAAAGAAATATGTTTTGCAAGAGAGGATAAATATGCATGACTTATAAAATGTCATAGCATTATATTAAGTGAGCTGAAGGATGAAACATGAATCCCATCTAAAATGAAAAGCCCCAGCAATGAAACAAAACAGGTTTTTATTTTGTTTCTTAGTGGATCATCCTTCGGTTAACTTTCTAATAACAAACTGAAATGCACTAATTTTCTATCTTTTATGAAACTTTATAACCTTTTCTTTTTGAATGCTTTTAACTCAAAATGATTAAATCTTTAAATGAATAGAGGGAGGAAATGTTTTAAAATTTGGACTTTCTCCCAGTTTCTCAGCTATGCAGAATGCCTGCTAGCAAACACATGTGCATACAGATGTTGTCGTTCTTACGCAAGTCCATTTTCTACTTCATGAATGCTCTTTGGCTGTTTGTTATAGGCATCAAAATAATGAATATGTAAATTCCTGGATGATAATCCTCAGGAAGACTGATATTGTTGTCTCAGTTCACATCCTGAGACACTGGGTATCTCCAGTCTGTTTTAACCTCAAACTCACTGAAGTAGACGTGACATCATCCTTGTATGCTGCTGCAACGTGCAGGCAGATTTATACATTTGTACCAAAAGTTACATACACATTAATGCATAGTGGAATATAGGATTAAATAAATAATCTAAATAAAATCTGTTGTTAAAAATAGCATGTCACAATATTTAGCTAAAAAACTATACTTTTTATATAATAAAACCAGTTCTTAAGTTTTTTTTTAAATACCTATGCTTAAAAACACACATATACTGCATCTAATAAACCACAGGTAAAACCGCAATATAATGTAAGCCTGAAAATAGCCTAAAAAACTCAATGTATTACAGTTTAGAAGTCCCACAATGTAGTAGCTACATTAGTTTTCAGATTGCAAACTAAGAACATTTTCAGCAACTGCAGAAAATACCTGTTGATCTCCCAGAAATTCAGTGTCCTTGTGTCAAGCAACCTGCATCTGTGGCTCATTATTTGTAGGTGTATATATTCTGGTTTTACATACTTCATTCTTGGCTTGTCTTAGCATTGGACTAGCTAGCTAACTAATCCTAGCTGGAGCTTTGGTAATTTCCCTCTAAAATCATACCCTAGCCCTGTCCATGTTATGCTTGGTTATGCACGGTATATAGTCAGTCCCTGCTCTGTACTAGTAATTCTGTGTTTGATGTATATACTGTAGTTGTATATAATTGTTGTAGTTATACTATGGTTTGCTGTGTCTTGCATGCATGCACTTCAAAATAAACACGCTAGCATGCACTTTTCCAGCAAACTAGAAACACTTTGTCGCATTCAATGTGCTTGAAAGAAAAACAATGAAGATCTTTTTTGGGTATCTACTCCCATCAATCCATCATATGATGTAAATAAATAAAAGGCAGGCATGTTTGAAGTTCACCCTGTGTGACAGCCATGGCTGTCCATATTATTATGATAGACAAATGAGTGTAAAATCATACAGAAAAGTGTTTTTATATTCAGTGCACTAATAAATTTTAGTGTATTGAACAGCCAACAACCCTTGTGCCCAAATGAGCCTGGGCTGGTTCCACCATTTTTTGGGCACTCACTGGTATGTTCCAGACCATGGGTTCTACTGTTAAAACTTTTTCTGCAATCCATTATCTTGCACTATACAAATATAAAACGTCAGAAAGTGATCTCTCTGCCTAAATAAAACTTTGGTCTTGTTGGGAAGAGAGAGAAAGCCGTGCAGGGACATGTGATCAGGTATATGGGAGTTATACGGGCAAAACCTTGACACCAATGTGTGGCCTATTATTGCTGGCTTTGACATCAGTCTTGGGTTTAATATTGTAGTCACTGACATCAATGTGGGGGTTATTTTCACGGGTA
Organism: Pyxicephalus adspersus; assembly: GCF_032062135.1. Classification (NCBI taxonomy): domain Eukaryota; kingdom Metazoa; phylum Chordata; class Amphibia; order Anura; family Pyxicephalidae; genus Pyxicephalus; species Pyxicephalus adspersus. Next base: position 94,701,978 of record NC_092862.1, read on the forward strand.
CTAATACCAATGAGAGCAAACAGAGGTATTGGTTTGGGGCCCTCTAAATTCTGAAGCTGCTCACTACTAGCTTACACACTTTTTAAAGTTGTTGCAAGGCCTGAAATATGACATTATGAGTTTTGTTTTAGTCACCCAGTGTTTGTTTGTCCCAACTAATAGTAATTCTGTTTTGCAAAAAAACTTATGATATCCATCATTATATATATACTTATATATATTTTATACTGTTACCTACAACAAGGTTAGCATAAAATAAAGGATCCTGAAAAGGCATAGCTATTTATTTAACTTAAGTTAAATATGTTTAAAGTGTTTTGTTAGACACCAAAGCAGTTGGATTAGTTAAAAGTACAAATCCTAAAATAAAAGGAAGCGGTATCAACCACACTGTACACTGGAATGTGCTCAAGGTGAATTCTCAGGAACGTTTAGTTTCTGAATCTGAGTTAAGATTGCAACTATGAAGTCTGTGAAGCAAGAATTCTTTTCTACATTTAGCTTCCTGTTTATATGACTTGTGAAGGACACTGATGGGAACCACGGAAAGGCACAAAGCACAATAACAGTTACACTCCAAGCTCCATAAATTACATACAGTGTAAAATATCTCAAGATTGCCAGCCTATGCCACAATTTAGACACTTATGTCACTTCTTTGTTGTTTTGTACTTTTCAACAGTCATAAATCTTTTAGCACTTTCATTCATTTGCCATATCATTTGTGATTCATTTTATTTCTTAAAAGGCAAAACTACAGGAATTAGATTCCTAATCCAGAATATAGTGTATTACAAGGGTGAAGGATAAACCATTATTGATTCAATGGGTACTGGGATGTCTCTGCTTAAAAGGAATTGTCCATGTATTTTCTAAATAATAAAGTCATGACTAAAAATATAAGTTATAAAATGATTTTAAGTCTCATAAATGTGAAATAAAGGCATTTCAATATTTGAGATTTTATTTCTTTCTTTTTGTGAGTTTACCAAACCATACCAAACTTCAATAACTACAGTAAAAGATTTTAACATTTTAATCTCACGCCATGTTTTTGCAATTGTAGCTGGTGGCTGCTACATTTTAAAGAAATCTCTCCTGCGTAACTTCACACTGTCCAGAACAACCAGTTTTGTGGATAAAGCATACATTCGCAAATATATGTGGAAGCCATACTGCCTTGTCAAGTCCACTTTTTTTGAAGTGTGGTTCCTAACTCTATTATGAGAGCTACATCTAGGAACATATATCTATGAATCATTTGGAGCAGGTATGCCCGAAGGCCACCCATACATCTTTAAAGCTGCAGCCTCTGAGCCGCTACCTGGAGGGAGATGCTACATGTAGCATCTTCCCAAGGTAGTCCAATAGAGAAATAATGGAGGTGGCAGTAAACAGTTCAGTGGTTCAGCATGGCATGGAGGCCACTCACACTTCCATAAATCCCCAGCCTCTGAGCTGCTGCATGGGGGAAAATGCCCCATTTAGCTCCCATGGCAGCCCAATAAATAATAAATGGGGGTGGCAGTAAGCAGTTTAATGGTATGGATCGGTGTCAGTTACTGGGAGCCACGGGAACGCTTGCTCACACCATGGGTCTGAACTTGCCCTATGCTGTATATATGTAGTGCACACCACTGTCATACTGATTTAAAAATTTACCTAGGGTGCAGGAGACTACCCACACACTGGATTGCAGATTGCAAATAACACAATTTTAAAACATGTTTAAAAATTGTTTAAATGTCTAAATATACCTGTACTTTTCTGTGTGTGTGTGAATATTATTTTACAATTCAAATAAAAGTAAATTCTATTGTTATTTTATTATGTCTTATATAACCATTAATAACATCCATTAAGTAAACATCCTCTCATAATCCAGACCTTTCCAATTTGGTAACTTTAAGGCACAAGTCTCACAGCTGCATATGTTGCATAGCTGGCACGTGGCCTATTTTTTAGTTATGAGATGATAGAACATTTATATATTTTTTAACATATATGTATATAGATAAAAATACAGTTCTATTTCCTTGAATACTATATATATATATATATATATATATATATATATATATATATTTATAAATATAAAATTTGCTTCTAACTGTTAAAGTAGAGTAAGAATTTTTATGACAAAACCATATGGGAAACACAGAGATGTTCATGGTGTATAATTGCCTTAAGACTGTTTGATAACAACTTCCTGTGGTTCAGCTGGTGTAAAATGATGCAATTAAGTATTTTCCTGAGAGATGTCAAAAGAACGGAATTAAATTAGGTTTTCCCTAAAATTCCACACATGGTTCTGCCCTCTGATTTGTACCTATTAGTAGCAATATGACCAACAATCAGTAAGATCAATGAGATGTTTTAACACATGCAGAATACTTTGACTTTCACAGCATTCAATTGCATGCACCTGGAATGTCCCAGGACAGTTAATATGACTTGTAATGGTAGTTAGTACACCCAGACACACCATGCAACAATTGTTTCCTTGAATCCAATCAAAGTAACTATATGCTACACTGTATTGAGGTTCTGTACAGAAAAATCTTTCAATAAACTTCACAGTATACAAGATAAGCCTTCTGCAATTGTTAAAACCATCATTTGTCTATCAAATTGCAACCTATTATAAATTATTGTGAGTGGGGCTTTTTATTCCTTGTGAGTTGGAAATTTAAATTGATGTTGATCCAAAGACACTGTTGCTCAATATACACATAGACATTCATAGACTGAATATTTATAGAGGCCAATTCATTGGAACTGGAGTAAAAGATGAGTAAAAGGAAATGAGCAAGTAGTTACCAATGACAGGTTTTCCCCTTTTTTATGTAATGGAGAAATGAAACAGGAGGGGGGGGAGTTGACAAATCCAATTTTGCATTTATTCTATATTCACTAGTTTTAATGCATCACGTTCTAAGTGGTACAAGAAATGAATGATTGTGTGGAAGTACAGATCTCCCTCTAGTGGGAATTTACAGCATACAAACTGTGAAAGTCACAGGTGCCCCCGGTACAGACTCTTTAGATTTAGACATCTAATGGCCAGTTTAATCATATCCTCACATCAAACACATGCAACAAACAAACCATCTTCCCAGAAGCCTTGGACACGTCAAGGATCTCTTGAATTCCACAGATACAAGAATCACTAGCTAATTTATCACAAATGCTTTTGTATGGTCTTAAAAAAGGTCTGTGTTTACCTCAAACGATATCCTCATGTAACTATAAATAGCAAAAAATCCCACAAACATTTGCGGAGTAAATTGATTAATGTCCTTTCCTCTTATTGCATTGTTTCCTGTGCTGAAATACTGTAAAGGCTGATCTAAAAATGTACAAGCAGTTTTCTGTCTTCTAGTTCATGGTACAAATGTTATATTTTTCCATTTGGTTAAAATCAATCTGATTTTATGTTACAAGAATCTTTGTATCAAACAAAAGTGCTCTGTTTAGCAAATTTTTTTTTGTATATATCAGTTTTGGTGTTTTACCAGCTCAAAAATATCCAGACCAGTCCATGAGAAAAGACAATTTTTGCAACTAATACAGATTGAAGGCAACAGCTGTTAGTCATCTGAAGTTTAATCTGCTTGTATTTTCCTTTTTTCTGGTTCCCACCTTTCCCCTCTTTAAGATAGTAATTACATTTTTAAATAGAATATTTCCATTCCATTACATACATTATATTCATTAGTTTTATGCCAAGCCCCTGTGTTTCTCTTTGCAATTCAAGCAGATCATGGCTGGAGGGAGAAGCAAGCAGGATGCTTTACATAGCCGTCTTGATTATCATAGTACTTCAATACTCCTCTCAAGAACGCACAACCATAATAAAAGCCAGGGTTTCTAGAACCTTTTTACCATGGGGAACCCTTGGAACAATTTGCAGGCCTTCTGTTAAAGTGGAAGTAACTAAAAAAAAAACATCTTTACTTTCTCAGATCCCTGGATCCCTCCGGAGGTTTCCTGGATCAGGTTCTGTGTCTTCCTGGAATCCTCCTTCATCTTGGCGCAGAGGAAGCATTGGGCGAGGCCATCTTCTTCTCCATCTCCCCCCTTTCTGCCTACGTCACCCGATCTCGCACTGAGGGAAAAAAGAGTGCACATGCGCGTGATCAGCAATTTTTTTCCCAATTGAAAAAAAGCTCTTTTGCGCATGCCTGAACCCAGTGCAGCCAGAGGCCTCCTGAGATTCATGACGTATACATACCTGGAATCTCGCAGTGGCAATATAGACAAAAGTGAAGGGGCTTTACCGTTTCTTTTTAACCCCCCTCCCCCCCCCAAAAAAAGGGAACTTTTACCTTGTCTACCCTTTTTTTTAGGGTAAAAAGTTTAGTTTAAATCCACTTAAACCCCAGCTATGATTTCTATATCCACAGCTCACTGTACATTAGTGTGGTGATCAAAAGGAAGAATATCTACTAGATTGTAAGCTCTTCGAGGCAGGGTTCTCTCCTCCTGTATCACTGTCTGTATTAGTCTGTCATTTGCAATCCCTAATTAATGTACAGTGCTGCGTTATATGTTTTCACTATAAAAATCCTGTTTATTAATAATAATAATATTAATAATAATATCATTTACACTGACCATTGGGAAGAATGTCAGATGGCCAAAAGTATCATTGGTATCCTTTAAACTGACATGAGAGTCGCAAATTGCTCCAGGAACCCCTAGCAAGCACTGGAGGAATCCTGGGATTTTACCAAACTCTGGTTGGGAAACCTTGATGTAAGCAGTGGGCTGGTTCTTTGGAAAAATTACAAAAATACACAAATACATGAGCTATTTAAACATAGGAGCTAGTAAAATTATGCACTGGAAATACAGTGGGCTTCAGCTTGAACTTTACTTCTAAAGAATAGGCATTTCATAAAAGGTTGTCTTAGACAGGTAAAACACTGTATTGTCACAGACATTCAGCATTTGTAAGCATTTATTTTAACAAGATTTTTATTCACACATCTGAAATATATAATTGTAGCATCCTGCAAACACTGCAATACAATTTGCAGAATTGCATGATAAATGTATTTTTACAAAGATGCTGTAATAATGTGCAGGTCACTTGGCATTCATTATTACAATATGTGACTCACATTCCATTCTCCCTGGCTATTTGCAGTTTTGGGGGCACTTTGTCTCTTTCACAAAAACACCTAAAAATTACTTTTACTATTATAAGAAACTAGTTGATTGCCTGTGCCAAGCCATTGGTCCATCATCCACATCGGGAGCTTGTATGTGTGAATTCTTACCCTTGTTTGAAGTGTATTAGTTAATGAGCGTAAATCTGTGATTCTGGATGAAATAATAATGTCACACTCTATTGTTTCTGTAACATTGGGCCTGATTTGTTAAAGCTCTCCAAGGCTGGAGAGGATACATTTTCATCAGTGAAGCTGGATGATCCAGCAACCTGGAATGTTTTTGCTATTTGTTAGGAATTGTTTTCAATCTATGACCAGATCCATTCCAGGTTTTTTGGTCACCCAGGTTCACTGATAAAACTGTATCCTCTCCAGTCTTGGAGAGCTTTAATAAATCAGGCTAATTATCAGAAGGACATCATCATCCTGCTGCATCATTTATGTGTGTCTGTTCTCTGTATAAAGAAGGAATTGTAAAATACCTTTTGACAAATGTGCTTTTTCACAGCATTCAGTTGGGTTAATAGAACACAGTGCAAAAGCTGTGGAGAGAGAAAACATGTCTAAGGACATATTAGCTAGGTTTAATAGTGGCAATGGGGTTAGTCCTGTTAAGTTCTCTTGTGTAAAGGTACGGCTAAAACAGAATAGTGTGTAGTCGCTCAGAGGGCAATGAGTACAATAATTCAGTAAATTGACCGTAAACCCCATATATATAAATCATGTGTCAAGATTTATTATTTAGGACCTGTGACTCTATTGCATTTTTATTCTTAACCTTTTCAATAAATGATTATTACTTTAGAAATTTGCCTGACATGATATTTCAGTTTGCATTGTTTAGTATCCATTGTTTATTATGTGTAATATATCCTTTAAATACACCAAAGAATATTAATGATTTTCTCCTAGATCTGCATTTGTGAAGTCATTGTATAAATGGAAGTGCATATTTGTGAGGTCATTGTATGGAAGTGTTGAAGTAGTCCTCAAACATTTCTGTAAATATTAACTTAATCAAACAAGGTCTCAAGCAGTGATGTTGTATCTTTAAACAACATTGCAATTGTACAGTTTATACATCCTGCTTAATGATTTGACTCATGGGTATTCCCAATATCAGTGAAGAATCAGTCTCCTAACAAAGGAAGCACTGTTACACTTCTATAAGATGTGTGAAGATATATTTCTGGCTGGAAGTACTTTGTATTACTGATACTTAGAACTGATATTTTACTTCCTGCCTTCCAGATAGGAAACAATTCAGGTTTCAAGTGTTTATCTAGATTGAATCGGGAGTGGTTTGTTGTAGCTGAATTATAAAACAAGCCAAATATTGAAACCTTTGACACTTTAGAATTTTGTGAATCATCTGTTATGACTATTATACTTCCACTCCTCTGCATTGTATTGTTTATGAAGCAGGAAGGCTGTGTAGGTCAAAGTGCATAACTCTTGTTCCTAAAGGCCACAGACAGTCTTTATTAACTCTTACAGAGTTGTGGGAGAAAATGACTAGAATGTTATTGCTTTTAATTAAACTGATACTTTAGTTTTGAGAAGACATTGCAACAAAAAAATCATTATTTTAGGGTACAATTGACCCCATGCACCTTATTTGTTTTCAGGAGTCTGGCAATGGGATATTTGCATCCAGGATCCCATCTACCCCCAACACTGCAGTATGTAGAAAGGTTCTCTTTATTTAATAAAATACTGAATACAATCAGAAATTGTAAAAGGGGTTTTAATAAAGCTTTATGTAAGTGTTACTGTGTATTTAAGAAAATGTACCCTACTTTCCCAAAGTTTGACAACACAGATTTCATTTTCTGATTGATTTAAGTTCCCCAGTCAGGAGATGGGATACCTGTCTGCTAAGGATGTTTAATAGAGAGAGAGAAAGGAATAACACCTTTCTTTGTATGACGTGAGACAGCCAGGCCTGCCAGTAACAACTTTATAAGTCTCCTGTCCTCCGGTCTAGTGCACCTTACTTCCTGAGAAATAAAAAATATCCTGAAAAAGACTCTTGTGTACTTATTGCTAGTATAACAGCTACTAATGGCTGTATTATCAGATGTACATATAATTTATTTTTTTTTCAGAAATTTGGTCATACACAGAAATGTCCATATCTTACAACATGTTCAGAATGCAATGTGATTTGGGGTAATACTTTTTTATAATTCTGAAGTACCTAAGAAGTGAACTGTCAAACATCTAACATGTTGAAGAACATTACAATTACAATTTACATACCGAAATTATTTTATATAGGAGAAACTACACAGAAAAATAGAGACTGTGTACCACAACACTTTTTAAGGTCTGTCCTGTGCTTAGACTGTAAGGAACTTACCCGCCCTGCGAGCCTGCGGTGTCCCTGGGGTTCCCAGCCACAGAGGGAGACCCCTCAGTAGCAAGCAGCATAACCAAGGCTGCTCCTCTGCTCACAGCTTGTCTGTCTCTGCAGGCGGAGGGATCCGCCCTGGACTAATTATATATATATATATATATATATATATATATATACACATATACATATACATATCTATTTACATATTCATAAACAATCTTGAGGTGCAACAAACTCCAGCCTTTTTCTGTACACTGATAGATAGTTCTCCCATGTTATGAAAGGGGTTTTTCCTAGATTCCTTCGCACTGTGACTTTCAGCATCTAGCATTACAAGCAGTAGCAGGTATTTTAAAAGGTCACCTCATTTCCTTTCTAATGATATAATATAATGAACTAACTGGATCATCCAGCACCTTCCTCCTCATCTGTGTTGGCCTTCCTATCACTGTCTTCTCTGTGCAGATTGGTCACTGGTAACGGAGACTTGCAGAAACTTTCAATGCTTCCTCCTGGTTTCTGTAAATGTATAGTAAGATAGATAGGTTTAAAAGTACTTTAGAGGTGCTGACTAAAGTTCAGCCTAAAATACCTTAGACTAGTAAAAGACAGGTATACCCTAAAATAAACACTCTGTGCTGCAGCCGTCTATAATTTTGGGTTTTGCTATTGGCTAGGAGATGCAAATTATAAATGCACTGCCCGCCATACTTTAAATAACTTTGTGTTCTGAGGTTTACAGATGATTAGAATGTTTTTTTTGTTTGAAATGTCTAAAAACTATTGTTCTGTGCATTTTTCTATAAAACACGATTGACTCGGTATAGCACCTTCGCCTTTGCAGCGCTAGGTCAAAGGTTCAGATCTTGGTCAGGACACTATCTGCAAGGCATTTGTATGTTCTTCCCATGTTTGCTTGGGTTTCCTCCGAAAAACATGGAGTTAGGTTATTTGGCTTTCCCTTAAAAAAAATTGGCGTGAGACTGCGTTAACAACATTTAGGATATAGAGAAGGAGATACCTAAGGGAGCCCTACACTATTCCTACTATTTGCCAAAGCCTGTTGTGTCATATACTCAAAGCGAATCAAGAAGAGAGAGAAAGATGTGAAAAGAAGGCTTTTTTTGGCAGTAAAAACGCAAAACATTTAATTCTTTAGACAATTCATAGCATTGACTAACAAAATTCAACTATATCACATAAATGGAATATGGCAGTAAATCAGTCAAATATATAATGGTTAGCTAGGTACATTATTCCCGAAACAAAAAACAATTGTCGCATGGTTCCCAACGTGTTTTGTCAATATGGCTTCCTCAGGGCATTTGAAGAGACCGGCTATTGCCATATATACAAGAAAAAGGAAAAAGAAAAAGAGAAGAAAAAATATATTTATATGTATATATATATAAAAAGACAAATGTTTTTAAAATTATTGTGACTCCACAAAACATAACGTGTTTGCCAAACTTATAAATATTCTTGTATATGTAAATCAAGGTGTTATAAGTAAATTGCTATCAATTATAACCTTTAACTGATGTTAAGACATAGTGATTATACTATGAGTAATCATACTAACATATATTACCATTTTTCCGTAAGATATCCAAATATTTCGATACATAATTATATATATTCCTAAATAAATATGCAACATACTTTTATACATAAATTGTATGGTTCAATATTTGAAGATAACAATTTCTATAATATGATATCAACATGTTACCGTGTTTCCCCGAAAATAGGACAGTGTCTTATATTTATTTTACGTCTGAAAATCTCATTAGGGCTTATTTTCAGGGGATGTCTTATTTTTCTCACAAAAAATCTATATTCATGTACAAAAATCTGTATTTACCAAAACCTGCAACCAATATTACTATAGAAAGATACCTCTGTGTTACCTGTGACCTGTCAAAATCACAGATTTCTTCTGTTATATACAAGAAGTCATGAATAAGAATTGACAGAAATGAGTAATGAAAAAAAGCACAGCTTCAAAAGCAAACAAGTGCAACATACCAAGAAAATGTGCTGACAATTAACATGTGACTCATAGAGTTACATGTTAAATCTGAGTAAAAGCAAAAAAAAATGCGATTTCTTCACCCCTTGCTCCAGTGCTTTTGAAATCTCCTGCTCTCTCTCTCTCTGCTCCCTCCTTCCTCTTGGTATCCCTCCGTGTACCACGTGACCACACCCTCCGAAGAAGCCAATAGGGCTTACTTTCGGGGGAGGGCTTGATTTCGGGGAAGCACGTTACTTACTTTTGTGTAGAGTAAAAAAATCTTTGATAGCCTGATATTGCCCAATAAGTATTGAGTTCACCAATTATGATTATTTAACATAACAGAGAGACATGAGGTAGTAGTGGTTATTTAAGGCTATTGGGGTTATAGAGAAAGTAAGTTGGTAAGAAGATGATTCATAGAGTAAAGATTTTCTACAGAATAAAGAGTAATTTGGAACTTTTAAAGGTATGCGTAATATGTCGGGCTATATAAATACAAGGTAACAATAGTAATAAACTTATTTGTCCATTAATGCTTTGTAACAATTATTACAAACTAAAAAAGAATAATGCTAACAATCCTTCAGGCAATGACAATGACTTGCCGATAATATCACATATGGTGCGAAATGTTTCACACAGTACATTAATATATATCTCCAGATCATTACAATAAGCATATTCATTTGTAACATTATAAAAATAAAAAGGTGTCAGAACAGGCTGCCTTAGAGTACAGTATACGCTATTCCCAATAAAGCTTTAACTGACTTTTTATCAGAGGAAGAGCCTGCAAGCTGCTTCTGGAAATTCGTTGCTGAGCAATGTTGGTAAACAAACACTGAGTTCTTGTAATGCGTACAAGAATTCATTTTAACAGTATGCTTGAATTTCCTGACCTTACTATCATTATGATAACTTTTTTGGCTTGTTTTTTATTGTCACATGTTTAGTCAGATTAACCAAATTTAGCAACAACTGCGCAGTGTCAGGGTCAGTGTAACTGTCTATAAATGTAATTATCTGAAAGGCTTTCATAATTTATTGTTATTGGTACATTAGGTATAACAGATCAAAATGTTACTTTGTGTGGCTAGCTTAAAATGACTTGTGTCATGAGAGATCTTAGAGGCTGCCATTGTTGAACTCTTGTTTTAAACATGCTGTCTTGCCCATTCTTAGTTTTTTTTGCTGTCACTGACCTGGAACAGGTAAAGACATAAGGAATTCAGACACTCTGCTGATGCACATTTATAGCATGTTTGTTTTATGTAACTGGCACTTTAAAGAGGAGACCTACATTGACAGCCCCAGTCATGTCTTTCATAACAAAGTCACTTTAATGGATGTAAAAGGATGTATTGATTTAAACCTTAAAACATTCTCAATAACTTTTTCACTATGACTCTGTAAAGATATATAGAAACATACATATTTATAGGATATGAATTTAATTGATAGCAGTAATCATTTAAGACTTTAACATCAACCCAAACTACAGAAAATTAGAAAATGGTAAAAAACATACCATAGCCAACTGAAGTTTTAGGTAAATCTTGACCTGTTAAAGAGGAATCTGACTCTACCTATTCCTTTCCCTCTGTAAATCAATGAGGTAACACATAATGCAAAAGAACCAATAGGATGGCTGAGGCTCAAAGCCCTTTATTCATCGCTTTCTTTAATCATTCTTCATGCTAAACCAGTGAGGTTATAGGTTCATCTTCTTCTGTGGCTGTGGGTGATTCCTTTCAGACTGCCCAGCATTTCATCAATGATTCCTCACTCATAACCTCATCACACGCACGGATATAAGACTTCTCTAGAGCTGCCCCAACTCTCTGGAATAGTCTTCCTCGTCCTATTCGGCTTGCTCCTACTTTCTGCTCATTTAAAAGAACGCTCAAAACCCATTTTTTCAAACTTGCCTACTCATCTTCTTCTGTCTTTTGAAACCATCACTACTTCCCACCACTACATATCTCCCCTCCTATTGTGTGTAAATTCCCCCACCTACTAGATTGTAAGCTCTTCGGGGCAGGGTCCTGTCCTCCTGTATCACTGTCTGTATTAGTCTGTCATTTGCAACCCCTATTTAATATACATTGCTGCGTAATATGTTGGCGCTATATAAATCCTGTTTATTATTAATAATAATATTAATGCATTAGCATCACCATTTTATTCAGTAGAAATATTATTACAAAAAAACACAGCTCCTTCTTACTTGCAGACTAAACCAGCCTAGCATATTAAACTTGCAGGCTGGTATCCCCACAGCAAGAGAGTAGTGGGTGTACAGTTCCCCCTGCTATATTCATACTAGCCCACATGCCTTCAAGACTGATTCGCCAAAATATTAGGTTCCTTGGTCCAAACACTAATGCCCCCATGTCATTTTATACCACAGCACATTCCCTGCACCCCTATCCTTATATATCTAATTTTTCCAAGAAATCAGAGTAGAAAGAATCTAGTTGAATTACAGGTAAACTCAGCACAAACATTCTTTTATTTGGATAGAGGTGGCACAGATTGGTAACAGCAACAGTCCTCAAGTGTGTGTGGATATTTTTACCAAATCCTAAATGTGGGGAAAGAAGACCCAGGTAGCTGTTTTCCACCTGAATAATAGACCCGATTCTTGTATATAATCTTTACCTACATAGTCAGTCAACCATCATTATTTTCTAACTCTAGCAGTCCAAGATACTGAAACTATTAGGGCCCTTGCACAGCTGCGGTGTGAAACTGTACAGCTGACAGCTCCTGTAACCACACATCCTGCAGTGGCAAGCAGCACCACAGGTAACTAGATTTGCAAGCCAAAACAACTTTGTGACCAAAAGGGACCTGTCAGTGGCATCGCAACACGTAGCCACATGCCAAAAATGGTTCACAAACGTCAACGATTGGAAAGCCTGGCACCATGGTTGAGTGTGTGCAGAACATTGGAACTGGCCCTTAGCTGCTTTGGAGCTGTTGAAGAATGCCAATATTGTCCATATTTGAATTGGAAATTTGCCATTTCACTATGAATTTGAATTCTGTAAATTCTCTTTTAAAATTAAGTTCAGATGAATTCAGATCTCATCCCTATTTTAACCAATCAGTACATATCACCCTTAAAGCTTTAATTGAAGCTTTTTCCTAAAGTATTAATTTCTACATGTCTACTGTTAAAATGAAAATAGTACTTAATTGTGCATGATTGTTATTGTTAATGGATGACTGAACTGCCCCACCCACATTCTATTTGGAAAATTCTTACTACATGACTTTTTATAATTGTATCTTTTCAGGCTCTAGTGACTTACTGAATTAACTTTTTTTAAGTATTTATTTTGCAAAAGTAAAATAACAAAAATGTTCTAGTTTATACATATAGGTTTAGACTTTTAAATAATTTTAAAAAGTATATTCTCTGCCAATGTTTACCACAAACTTTAGACAATAAAACAATTTATGTCATTGCTGTCAGCATTGGTAAAAGGATGAGTCAGAAAACAATTAAAATAAGTCTCATCATCTAAAAAGAAGTGAGGCTGAGGACATAGTACTGTGAAACAATAGTTTAGTGTGACTTCATCCAACAATAAAATTTTCATGGGTGGCAGGAAAAGTAGTGCAGGCAGTAACAGCAGCATCAAAAAAGGCTTGTTACAACAAAGTTTATTAGGTTGATTTATTCAAGCCAAATGACTAACTAGATGATTAACTGATTTTTTTTTCCTTCACAAATGTTTTATTAAGATTTCCTAAAAAGAACAAAGCAAAAGACTCTGAGAATAACTGTTGCACACAAGGAGTATAAAGATACATGAATGCTGTAAATCAGAAACATAATAATATCAACTATCAACATATACATCATAACAATCCTATACTAACAAGAAAATACAGGACAGGATTTTTCATTGTTGCAGTAAGATGATGAATCTGAAAAGCAGGGAATACAATTCAAACAAAAATACTATTTATGGCTAAATACACCAATCTGCAGCCTCTATTCATACAAGTGCAACTGTCATTGCTCCTAAAATACAGAACCTAGATACTAAACTTTCAGCACAGCCCAGCATGAGCTTCTCTCCAGGTATCATCTACAAGACTCCACTGTTAATTTGACAGTTGGGTTTTGCTGTTACTGTTTAACATCTTTATAAATGATATAGAGTTTGGGAATAAAAGTATAATTTCTGTGTTTGCAGATGACACCAAACTATGTAATGGAATTATGTCCATACAATTATGTCCCACATTTAATATAGATAAATGTAAAGTTATGCACTTGGGGGCTAACAACATGCATGCTTCATACTGTCTAGGGGGAATACATTGGGGGGAGTCAGAAATGGAAAAGTATCTGGGGGTTCTGGTAGAATATGGACTTAATAACAGAATGCAATGCCAAGCTGCAATACCTAAAGATTACTTTCTTGTATTAAATTAAGAATAGACTGCAGAGATGGAGACATTATCCTGCCCCTAAACTAAGCATTGGTCAGACCACATCTGGAATATGCAGTCCAGTTTTGGTCACCAGTTCACAATAAGGACATTGTGGAATTGGAGAGAGTGCAGAGAAGGGCAACTAAACTAATAAAGGGAATGGAGGAGCTAAGCTATGAGGAGAGATTAGCTGAACTGAATCTATTCTCCCTTGAGAAGAGACGTATAAGGGGGGATATGATCACCATGTAAAAATATATAAACGGTCCATATAGAGAACCCTCTTCCCCATTATACACTTTAAGATCATTACAAAGAACAAGAGGGCACTCTTTGTGTCTGGAAGAAAAGAAGTTTAAGCTCCAGATAAGGAAGGGATTCTTCACTGTAAGGTGTGTGAAAATGTTGAATCGGCTCCCTCAGGAAGTAGTTTCAGAAACTACTATAGATTGATTTAAGAAAAAGCTGGATGTTTTTCCAGAAGCACAGAATATAACTGGGTATTAGGGCTTTAAAGTAAAAATAACAGTGACTGTGGATCCAGGGAACTTCCGATTTCCTCATGGAATCAGGAAGGATTTTTTTCCCTGTTGAGGCAAATTGTACCATGACTTATAGGGTTTTATATCTGGAATATGTTTATTTCCCTAGTGGTTGAACATGATGGACTTATGTCTTTTTTCAAGCTAACCTACTATGTAACTATGTCTGCACATTTGACAAATGGCAGCAGTGAGTGGTACTGTACTACTTACTTCTGCCCCCATTCATTGTCTATGGAGCTGCAGCATGGGGATGCTACATATATAGCGTCCCCCTTTGAAGCAGCAGTTCACTGACATAAGCAAGTAGTAACCGCACCACAATCTTGTGGCCAGTGTGAACATGAGGGGGAAGAGGTGAGGTAAGTTAAAGACGCATCCCCCTCGGATAAAAACATAAATTTATCCCTTGCAATGCGGTGCAGGACTAGTTTTTTGTTATTCATTGAGCCCAGCTTTAACACACACATACTGTAGGGGTTCTGTAAAGCAATGACATTAAATTGTAAATGGTATTTTAGAGAAATGTTTGCAAACATCCAATAAATTTACCAGTTAAACATTGCCTAACGTGTGAAAAAAAGGTGTTGCAAGCCTTGACATTATCCCCTACAATATAGGCGCAGTAAATCTACATATTAGGTAATGACGCAGACAAACCCCCCCCCCCCCCCCCCCACACACACACACACCCTGGTGTTTTGGAGCAGAAGGAGTATACTGACTTAGGGGAGAGAAAGTAGAAAGGTAACTCAAAAAAAGCTTTTCACATCTTCCTTAGACAGAGACATACATTACCTTTACATTAGGGGATAGACCTATTGCATGGGTTGTTTTTTTGTTATTCTTGGAGTTCAGCTCTAACATACTTAGGCGTGGATAGGGCCTTAAAGACATGACCTTAAATGTCTGGTTAGGTCGTTTTTTAAAATTTATATTTGTCTGATGAAAAATTATGAGACAAACATAGCCTGAAGTGTAAAAAGTAGAAGTCATAGCCTGTCTGTCTCTGTCTAGTGAGTATGCTCCTAAAAAAAAAACTGCCCAGTCAGTCTTGGCCGACATGCTAGCAAACAATCTTCACTGATTCACTTTCTTCCAAATCACACTGCTGCTGACTGTGCAAATAAATGACACACGGGTGTTGAACGTGTACAATAAAATGTGCATCTTGGGTCGGGCGGATATTGGCTTCTGCATGCACTCAGCCTGGTTATTTTAACAATGCTGATGTCATTTCTTCTGAACAAATAAATGTGCCTAGAGGTAAAGAAAAAATCTACGAGGAACTATTACGTGCAAGGAAATGACAGCTGTAGTATTCATAGTGTCAGTGAACTGTTACATGCATGGGGTTTCCCTAACGCAAGCACTGTATACAAATCAGGGAAAACTCTCACTGAGTAAGTTGTCTAGCATAAAAAAAGAAGCTTCTTTCTCACAGTCTGCTTCCTGTTTTGATCCTTACAAATACGTCATTTTTCATAGTCTCTTCATCATTTCGAGTTTTAGTGCGGTAAATTGCAATGACAATGCCTCATACGTGTGATGTACGAAAATCCGGAAAAAAAAGATCCTATGGCCTAGTAAAATTTGTGACAGGATGATTCCAGGAAGATTACTTGTTGTTGCATTAACTAATAAAATGTTTAATTTGTATCTACGATTTCGTAGCAAGCTAATTATTTCATTTATGACTCTTCAAAGAGATCTAGCAAACAAGTAATGTTAATGAATGTCAAGGTAATCACAAAGGGGTTTCAGTGAGGTTTTACTTCATGAGAGTACATAAAAAGGCATTTATCTGGTGTTTTTATGTGTTAACATTGGGGTTTAAATATTAAAGAAAAGTAAATGAACTTTAAACTGAAAATGTGACTATAATGGATTTCTATGTGCAGTGCCATTTGAATAACATATGTCGTATATTTCACAGTCCTATAGATAAATACAAAGCTCCATAAAAAAAAAAAAATTACAGATTACTTATGTTTATAAAAAAAAAATATACCTGACCCTTTTATTACCGGTAAATAGCCCGAGAAAACACAAAACTATAAGGAGAAAATTTTGTGAAGATAATTGGTGTATTTGCAATCCAAATTCCCATAAAGGGACAGATGTATATTCACCCAGCAGAAGTAAGCACCTTACTAATCTGTATACTGTTACACTCATATTCAAATATAGTGATCCCTGTTTGCAGACTGTATAAAACATTTACATTTTGCTGCTTTTGTTACTTCCATTCTGATATGTTGCGTTAAGAAATGTGTTTTAAGAACCTACAACGTAGCATAAAGCACATTAGCTAAAGGGCCTGGATTTCCCTCAAAGGCTCCTAGGCTGTGGCCCAGGGTGTCATAGCCACTAGGGGCAGAATTTGAGCCCGTGCCAATGCTTTCACCATTTTCAGCTGTGTTCTCTGCCCTGCATGATATGTTTGGGGATCTTGTCTACCATACAGGTTCGTAACAGAGATTGGAGCGAGTACTAGTGGAGTGATCTCTATAAACAACATATAATTTCCCATAAGTGGGATATTTGCTAACCCTTATAATGTATACATGAGAGCAAAGAAAAAACAGAGAGGGTTTTTATGGCAAAGTTCCAATTTATTTTACATATAATATCATATTTGTACAGTGCTCAATATGCAAAAAGGTTAGAGCAGGACCTTGGTTTTTTTGGTCCAATTTTACATTAGATCACCTACTTAATATTTTTGTTGTCATCCAAGAATTGCAGGACGGCTGTTAGCTGACGGAAGAGAACAAGTAAACAATTGCCCACAGCCTTATTACCCAATGTGTTTCGCCCTGGATGGGCTTTTTCAATGGTAGCTGTGCACTTTTTTACATATTGTCCAAAATGGAGGATCGCTTAAAGTAGGTTGACTATGTTGAATGAAGATAAGGTGACCTAATTTCTGGTTCCAGGAGTATATCAAGAGAAAATGGGGGTTGCATCCGCAGCCCTCTCAATTGATGTAGGAGAATTGAATTTGCAGAGGATAATCCCCAGTTTACAGAGGTCTGGTCCCAGTGGGTGTCAGCAAATACATAGAGCCGCAGCCGCAGCTTTTCACCCCCCCATTTTTCTCTTATGCATTGCAGGGGCATAAAAAATATTGCAAGCATAAATCTTGGTAGTTTGGCCAGATCATGCCCTCTGAGTTAGCATTTTGTTAACACTGATTGTGTAAATCCTGCTGGTATACGTTGCCAGCGGTGGTTAGATTTATAACATTTTTAAAACCTGCTTCACATTTGGATGGGTGCAATATTACATTTAACTTTTCAGACATTTAGTTTATATATTGTGCATCTTTTTGGCCCGAACAAAAGCTTACATCATTTTACATGCCCACCAGCAACATTAATGACAGGAAATAGTAAACAGGGTAAAGTTAAGATCTTTAAAGTAGGTTAAATGTATGCATCTATCTCTGTCCTAAACTTTATTCGTATACACCGATGGTCTGTTTTAAGACAACAGCAGCTTCCAGAAACTGCTGTCCTTAACAAAGAAACTTTCTGGAGCTCCTGCATGGGGTTGCATAGGAAGGAAGAATGGGTTGCAGAGGGACATTAGGTGTAGGAAATGCAGGAAGGAGTTACAGGATAGAAAGGACCAAAAGCTGCAGAGGGACACTGGGTGGAGAGGGAAGGAAAGAATGCAAAAGAGGGAGTCACAGTATGAAGGTCAACAGCTTGAGATGGACAACGGGTGCAGACATATAAATATAATTGACAGCCACTCTTTACATCCACATAGCTATCACACGTAGAGAACGTGGTCATCAACTTTTCAGCCACTAATCACATCCATTCCTCCATACTGCATGCAGTTCACACACTCTTTATTCCTGTAAAATAGTAAGTTTACATATATAGTTATAAATATCCAGCCTCTTTACTTTACACTTTAAAGTGGTGAACAAGGGCTGACCTACCACATGTTGGTAGAAAATGGAAGATTCCGACTATTACTCTCACAAACACAGTCCACTTCTCCATCAGTCCAACATTATCCTATGAACATTGTCATCTAATCAACAGTGCTCCTACTCTCTGAGCAGAACTCTTGACTAGAGCAGTGTTTAGGGGGTGTTGTAATGCTGAAGAGCCAGACCAGCTGCTGCATTACCCGTAAGTGGTCTAGCTTTTCTTTATGCTGCCAAGACAGGATATTTTTACACTTCAGCAGTTATCAGTTAAAAAGGTAAAAGAACAGCATAGCTACTACTGTATATGCAGCCTATATTAGTATGAGTATAAAAAAATTTTAAAACACAAAATCACATCAAAATAATAAATTAAATAAATTAAAAAACAAAGCAGCTTTAAAAAAAAAAAGTTATACTCACACTAATATATGTATTGCATTCAATACAGGTATTTTGTATTGAATGCAGTACAAAATGATTTGAAACTCCCGCAACTCCCCCAACACAGTTGAAATTCCCGCAACTCCTCGCACGCACCAAGGTCCCCGGGAACTCCCGAGTGGCTCATCAGATGCAAGGGACGCCGGCTGGAGGATGCGAGAGGACAGGGATCGCGAAGGACACCGGCAGACCAGGTAACTTAGTATTTATCATTATTTTTCATTGTTTTACCAACCCTGAGGGTGACTCAGGGTTACCGCTTTCAGCTTTTTTTTTACCACTGGGAAGGTTAATAACTCAGAAATAAAACATAAAGATAAATGCAGCTCTGTTTTGATTAAAAAAATCAATAAATGGTGAAGGATGAGAACCTGCATTAAGCTTGGTATTAACAAAGGGGAATGGAGAAGCAGCTGATGGAGCAAATCCATCTGCTGCTTCTCCTTTCTAGATCCAATCACAAAAATCTGCAATGGGTGTTACCTAACTGCAGCAGAGAGAAATCAGGACCTGTCATAAAGAGCTAATCTGTGTAAATCTCAGAATGTGAGAAAAATATGAATTCTTTAACTTCATAATATATTATAGATATGACTTTAGTGCCAGAAGAGAGTTTGAACAGTTCAAAGGTATAGACAAAATTTGCATTTTGCATTTTTGTCAAGCCACTATGCACCTTTTGAACTTTCCAGGCTCAACCAGCAGATTTTATAAAGTGCAGCACAAAATGACCTGTGAAGTGGATTGGGAAAATAAGAAGTGACAACTTGAGAAGCTGGATTACTTCTTCTCAGGATAGTTTATGAATAGGCCCCTGTGTGTTTTAACAAGCATTTCTGATGTTTGGAAGCTGTCCTTATCAATGTCTGTTTAACCCTTGTACAGCCCAAGAATCACCTGGTTGACACTACTATGTCCAAATCTAGTAAATGTCTTGCCAAACTGTTCTCTTTATGGCCTATGTGCTATTTATTTAGGGGTACCTGTCACAAAAACATTTTACTGTTTAATTTATCCAAGGTCTCTATTTTCTGATTTTTCATTGGGTAGCTCTGGAACAGAGCTATAGCCCTGGCCCTCTCCAGTGGCCCCTCTTAAATCAGATAATGGTGTCTTATGCCACAGAGATAGGCCATTATAATAATGTAGGAACACAGTTAATGGTACCAAGTGTGGACAATGGCACCATTCAGAGGAGCTTCAGAAAACTTGAAATTGATACCAGTTTTTAGAATACATACAGTCTATAGGACGTATTTGGTTATGTAGGATTCCTTTTATTAGGTCACATGAAATAGTTCCTTTTTTAAAATAAAAACCACATTGAACCACATTCCTTAGAGAGCTGATATCACAACAGTAAAAAAATCAGTTGGAAGTCACTTTAAAATGGTCAGCCAAGTTGATGGAAGGAAATCTTGTCTGACAGGTCTGTAAATATAATGTAATTGGTAAGTGTACTGAGAGGTGCACTACATATAGAATGTAATTCTTTGTTAAAGTTATTGTTCCTTTGTTATTGTAAATTGTATGGTATTCAGTCAGGGACAAAGCAACAAGTAAAGGAAGTGCTCCATGTTTCCCATATGGGCCGGCAAGAGTATAATGAATAGGAACTAACTCACCAGTTTTCGATTGGTTACGCAGTTACACAGTTGCACTACTTTTGACTAGTAATTACTACATTCACCTATGTCTGTGTCTTTTGAACTATACTAAAGTTTATTTGCTAATTTTAATTCAAACAGAAAGAATAAACACGCTCTTTTGCTCAACAATTTCACTATGAAAAATGTTTATACCTTTACCTCTTATATTGTTACATGGTATAGAACAAGCCATTAGCTCGCCCTCCCATTAACCCACTTACCTGCCCACACTCCCCCACCCACTTTACCTCTTTAACAAACACATTCTCTAAACTCAAACCTTTTTTTAACATAAATACACAATACATACATAAATTAACACAATTACCAAACATACTTCACATTTTCTCAAATTATACAACTGTACAACCATCCCTTGTAAACAAAACCATACCCTGTTCACAACCCAACTGCAAGGCTGCAGATCCCAAAAGGCAAGATCCGAACAAAAACAGATTCTCAATCACAAGCTAGACCCGCAATGGCCCCTTGCCACCCAGCACTGCCTCCGGGCCCTTGAACAATAATTACCCAGGGTCACCACCAAAAATTGGTACTCTCACTTTCAAAAATCACCAGGACCCTTGCTTTTTTAGGATCCCAACTGCCCCGATCACGACCAAAAAACTTATTTCCTCCCTACCATACCCAATGGAATGGAATGGGTGGGTGGAAACCTTTTAGCCCAAAAACTGTTTAAAGCTCATAACACCCTGCCCCCCTTAACTCCACCCTTAGCTTCAACCAAACTTGTGCTGACCCCACCTTCACCCCTCCTTTTGCTTAACCCTTCCCTCTCTGCTTTCCTCTCCACACCCTATCCTGCAGGCCCCAAGCCTTTCAGTTATTTGCTTCAGCTTACAGTTCACATTGGATAAGTTGAAAGCAAGCTTTAATAATTTTCTTTTACCTAGAAACACTGCATATCTGAAGTTTAAAATTGTGTGTAATTTCATAAATCTCTTATGACTTCTCTATGTATCCTACAGCACTAAATAAATTTAGTGGACTGCATTTTTCATTGAAGTAAAATGTATCAAAATGAACAAGATAAATTGTTAAAAGTAATCTTCAAAGGCTAGTTATGTGAAACAAAAATCCTTCCTTCCACCCAAATCTGTCTGCTAGATAAGTATTATTTATCTCTGAATATCTATTTCTTCATATATATAAACACACATATATATATATATATATATATATATATATATATATATGTGTAAATGAATTGAACCTTGTGTTGCATGCTGGTTAAAGGGAACTTTGGGACACTACTTGATGTGTTAATCAATGTTTAATCAAGAATGTTTGTA
Source organism: Pyxicephalus adspersus (assembly GCF_032062135.1). NCBI lineage: Eukaryota > Metazoa > Chordata > Amphibia > Anura > Pyxicephalidae > Pyxicephalus > Pyxicephalus adspersus. Next base: position 94,723,877 of record NC_092862.1, read on the forward strand.
CAGTTTTTAGCAATACTCAGGTACTGGACCTGGAAGCCAGATCTTTGTAAAGATATGCTGTAGTAATACCATGTTTCATTATTCTATGAACTGCTAGGCTCCCTGAACTTCTGTGGACCAAATGTTAAATGACTCAGTTAGGTAACTGAGATAACGAATGACTTAGAATTCTAGTTTAGAACAGTACATCCACTATTAACATTTTCAGCCACATAAAGTACACCAACTGCTATATTTATTACCCAGTGACGCACACAGAAAATGCATGTTTTCATAAACCATAATTTCTTAAAATAGTTCTCAATGGGGTCTTATTATGTGACCCAGAGTCTGATTTTTTCATTTTTTATGCCTAGAATAGTTTAGATATTCATGCCCCAATCTGCAGCTCCAAAGTAAATGACATCGTTTTTATGGACTAGATTATGTATAAATGACCAATTATAAACTCTTCAACAGTCAGCTGATATTACCATGCATGAAATAAACCTTTTTTTATCAAAGTGACATGAAGGCATTCAACCAAACAGTTTGATGAATAAGCCTGTTAAAACCATATGCCATAATTGCCTTTATTATAAATATTATTTAATATTATCATTGTACTGCAGCAATCAGAAGTGACCTACACATTACCTGCTCTAGTTTGCAGCCTTTTTTAATAAGAAAGTGAGAATTTATGCTTTAAAAAATAATATCGTTAACCAAACAAGTTCATATTAAAAACAGTTGTCTAATTTATAAAAAATATGTTCAATTTAACTTTATTACTATATTACAGGAGCACAATATAAAGTACCTTTCAGTAAAATTAACATGTTACATAAAATAATCTAATCTATCACATACAAACACTGAAGGGATTGCCTAAAAATAAACATAAAGTGCAGGACACCTATATGAAAAAAATGATTACCAGTAAGTACATTTAAACACGTTGCTTATTTTTAAAGAACCATCTCAGAGCAACCATCTTAAAGTGTCTACAAAAAGCCTAAAACAAGCTGATTTCAGGCCTTCAAACTATTGGATAAGGTGACCAGAAAAAGGCAATGCACTGCATTAAAGGCTGTTGCCTTATTCTGATGGAGACTTGAAAACTCTTTGGCCAAAAAAGTTATAGGGATAGTTTTAGACTACAAAATCCTTGCGATTCTCTGTGAACCGAAAATTGTAACTGTATACTTGTAATTAGAAATTAGTGCACAGAAGTTATTACAAATATAAATTTGGGCAGGCTGGGCAACATATTTGGCAATTAAGCTAATGGTCACTTTAGTAGAATTGTGCCACACATTGATGACACCATGTATATCATCACATAACCGGTACCGAATGAAGCTACTGGCAGCAGTTGAATAGCACATTTCTACAGCTGTAGAGTATGTAGAGGAGGTCCAGGAAACGAGTAGCAACTAGAAAGTAAAGCTACTGGCACCACTTTCCTGGCCACAGAATAATTGGACTGTTTTTACAGTGAAGCTAAGTTGTCTATTTAACAGCTAAGGCAAATATAAAGCAAATACAGCCTTTGACCAGCCTTTCTTTTTTTTCTTAGAAGCCATGAGGAAATCTTAACTACTAAAACAATGATATGCAACATTTTTAATAGATCAATAGACCAAAAACAAGGGATATTCTCAAATGATTTTTAATGAAAAATATAATAAATTTGATTGACCATTCTTTTTATCAATTGAACCTTGGCAGGATGGCTTTATACCTCATGAAGTAGAGTAAAGAGATGGGAGCATAGTGGGAGCATTCTGACTGATTGTCAGATTTCTGATAATCAATTTTCTTTTTTCATCATTTTCCAGCTTGAGCATACATCAATATGTACTCTCAATATTCATATTGGAATTCTTTACATTTCATATGTATCTGGTCTCATATGATTTTCAGGGTCTACACTATATGTATTAGATCATTTTAGATTTAAGGATCCAAATCACAACCAAATAAACAAAGAAGGTCTGCTTTTTGTAATCATATTGATCAGCAGTGTGGATATTTATATGGATGTATCTCTAGTTGTATTAGATCTTGCTTATGTAAAGTAAGTTAGCCCTCTGATAAAGATTTAAAACATAAAGATGTTTAAAAAAATAATAAAATAAATAAGAAAAACCCAGAAAGCATGTTTCATTCTTGGAGGTCAGTGCTGAGATCTTTTCTGTTCCATTTCCTAAAATAGACAAAATGGGTTACAATTACTATTTGTTATGTAGGATATGAAGTAATGGAAAATGAGGTGAAGTGTGCTTATAGACACTTACTGTACCACTGAAATATTAGGTGGTTAGGATTACTTGTATTCCACTGTAAATACCAGGTTGATGAAATAATATTGAGAACTCCTTTGTATAACTTTTAGGGACCACATCTTAGGAAAATGTCATCAGTAGAATATTTTTAGTCAAGCACAAGTGGATAAACCATGTTTTTAACGTTAGTCATAGCACATTCCATGTTGTAATTCTTTAAGCCAAGGTGAAAGCTTCCGGTGTGTAGGTAGGTTAACCACCTTTACAAAAGACTTTGCGTGGGTATAATCGATATATTATGCTGCCAAGATGAATGTACAATACAAAGGTATTCATTAAAACCACATAGACTGCCTAATGTAGTGATGTAACTATACAATATGTAAGTGAAACTTCACTTTGGTTTGGAAAACAAAAAAAAAAATGCTTTATGCAAAATATATAAATTTCAAGGATTTTGGAAAACTTAAAAGCAGATTTTTACCCTTTTCAGGAATAAGTCATACCAGTGCACCATGTCAAATATGTGACATTTAGGAGGATCGGCCTACAATAATCACTTGTTCTCTTCCAGTAATAAAATATATATGTAGTTCCCTGGGCATACCTCCATAAATGCTAGTCACTTAAAAAGTATCTAACCTTTACACCTTACAAGCTATAGTAAATTTAAAACATATGTATTTTTCCTATGGATAAATGTGTGTGTGTATATGCTACGTTATATATATATGCATGATTATTTTATTATTTTATTTCTGTAATATCACCTGGTTGTCCTGAGAAGAACACATTTCCTGTCCCTTCAAGGCTACACTCATTTCTCTACTGTATTTTTGGAAAGAGCCATGGTTGACACACAGACTAAACCTATATATTTACTTTGTTCATCTTAATTACATGGTAGATTGATAAAACTTGTTTAGACTTAAAATTATACTAATGATGTCACCACATGTGAACTGCATTACTGATTTTTCTATTCTATTTACTTGTTGTGGGTTTCTGCACGTAATACCAATATTAAATGATTAAATAAGTAGCATTCTTGAATTTGCATCAACAGCTTTGAGCTATAAAACATATGTATTGTGGTTTCAAACAGAATAATTAACGTGACAAATGTAAGAAGGAACAATTACTACTATTCACAGTTCCATGCCCTCTATAAAACACAAAAATAAAAGTACATTTAACCAAAAGATAAAGCTTACATTTCAACAATGTTTTTCTATCATTTGATGCAGACTGACATTTTAGCTTACTGAAAGTGGGTGTAACCTCATAATCTGTTTAGTTTAAACCATTCAAACATTACATTTGTTGATCTCCAGTCCTGCTGGTGGCCCAGGACAGTTCATTCATGGAACGAAAAGAATTTGGATATGGACTTAGAGATGAAATCTCAGTGTGGTATTGTTAATTCTCAATAAACACTCTGAAAATGAGGAACATAAGATTATAAAGTGATAAATGTGTTCCACAATGTGTCACATAAACGAAACAGCCAAAGTTATAATGGCATATTAGATGTGCTCTATCCATTTCCTCACACAATGCATACCAAAGAAAAAGTGACTCCATGTGGGTGGATGTAAAACATTGCCCACATACCTATTGTTAACTCTTATTTTTCAAAAGCAATATGAGTCTGGACAACAGTAACAGATACAAATGTTTGAAAAATATATCACTGTGTATAACAGAATTTATATGTTACTATTAACCCAGTGCTTCTTTAGAATACACTGTTAACTTATTAGTATATTTTTCTGTTATCCCACATGTCTCTGAACAGAATACAGAAATCTGAAATATTTTACTTTAGTGGCTGAGTAAGTTTGTACTTGAAAAAATGCAGAGCATGATATGGGTATTTATAAAAACACACTACAGTCAAGCACACTGACAATAAATAAATGTATCCAGACATATTTTTTTAACAATCAGTATTTAAAACTGTAAATGTGCACATATCATGTGTTTCTGTTGACTAAATACCACATACTAAAGCTAGATTTTCATTGTAAAAAAAAAATGTGATCGTTGGGCAAAAATCTTGGAGATACCAGGACAGAAAGGCACAGACAGAAATAAATTCAAGCCATGTCACCCAACTATTAGATAGATTACATGCTTGTATGACTCCTCTCATTTATTAAAGCTCTCCAAGGAGAGAATACACTTTCATCTGTGGAGCTAGCAAATTATTTAAATTCTAAGCTAACTCCATTCCAGGTTTGCTGCATCACCTAGCTTCACTGATGAAAGAGTATCCTCTCCAGCCTTGCCTTGGGGAGCTTTAATAAATCAGGCCCCATGTGACCAGTACAAGAATATATAGGACAAGAATATTTTTGTGATATGGCAACAGAGCAGCTAAAAAGAAAAACCCTGACAATTACTTCAAAAATTGGCAGTGGAACAGAATCACTTCCTACTAGGCAGGCTTTACTCCTTGCTGCCTTGATCCACGTGTCTAACCCCCCCCCCCCTGCCCCCCCGAAACACTAGGTTCCTACATTATTATGTTTGAACACCTGAAACAAACCCCCAAATGAGTGGCTATGAAAAAAATGTTTCACTAAAATTTAAAGTTATCAAGCAGACACAACGTATAACTTTGATGAAAGATAATTTATAATTTAAATTACAAGTAAATTACAATCTATACATTATCTTAAAAAAATGACTAAAATGAGAGGTTTAGTGAATAGAAGCTACAAGGAGTTGCTTTTCTTTTGATATAAATTCAAAACCAAGTACAATTTCAGGGAAAAGGGATTAGATCAATGGTCAGATGTTACGTTATCATATGACAGCACTAAGTAAATATGTTAAAAATAATAAATGTAACAGACACCTGCTTTAAAAACACCTGAACAGATTGTGATCCAAGAGAAGGTAATTTTGACAGACTGCCAATGTAATGGGACTTTAATGCATATGTCAGCTAAGCATTTATTGTGCCAATATATCTGTCTAGTATAAGTGTGCGCTCAACATTATATAACAACATACATTACTGTGGATGTCAGTCTCTTGTTACACATTAACAAAGTGACTTTAATGGTCATACTTATTTTTGGTATGTATATACATATCTAGATTTCAACATGCTCCACAGACTATCTAGCAAATTAACCTTAAGGTTTGGCTTTAATATCAGCTGAAAAACAGCTGCTTGCTACTAGAGAAGACTTCCCTAATGCCAAAATATGTGAGGTTGGGAGGAAGTTGAAACAAGAGATGTTTAGCTCTTTAATGCTCCTGTGTGGGGATAAAAGGGTGAAAAGAAGGGAATCTTCTTTGGCATGGAGTCTCAATACAGCTCTGGAAATTTCTGTTTTCATAGAATATGATCTCCTCGTATGCCAGATGTAAATAGTGAAAAAAAGGTTCAGGCATATGTGATGATGTAACACAGGTCAAAGAGTCAGGCACCTGTGACTTTGTAGCCACGTTAAGTGGTTCAGAAGCTGTTTTCTGACTTAACAATGTGCAGTTTTCCATCACACATGTATAAAACATTTCATCCATTACTAGTGTCCTTGACTGTAACGTTTGCTTTTTCTATTTACATTAGAAAGCTATTCTCTAAAATGACAAAAAAAATTTCATATTAGAACTGTTGCCTTTCTTTTTTTTACAACTACATACTTTAAGTAAGCATTTTAGTTTATATAGTACAACACCCTAGCCTATTAAATATATTCAAGCTATATTCACATACACAAGACACAAGCAAACAGAAGGTCACTTATCCAAAGCTCAAGAAACCTCTTGCAGCCTCTGGAGGAAATGGAACCTTGGCTGAGAATGGCTGATTTAGGTGCAAAGCAGAGGCATGACTTTAATACATAATTTCTGAGCTCAGAAAGTTGGAAATTATGTGGAGCTGTACAGACTGAAGCCCATAAATTAGATTGTTGCCCTGGATCTACTGATGCCTTAAAATATTCTAAATGAAAACCCCATTGATGGAATATTAAAATTACAGAACCCCATTGATGGAGTAATAAAACTAAGGAACCCCATTGATGGAATATTAAAACTCTAGGAATGCAGTAGATAAAAAGTAAATGCAAAAGCAAAATTTAAATGGCTAACTGAAACCAAATAAATACCAATAGTAAATAATGTAAGTAAAGTAAGTAGATAACAGTAAATGTTCCTCAATACAGCATGAATAGAGTATTTCAAAATATAGTTTTATATAGGCTTCTTCATTTATGTTTCTAAGTCATAGAATATTCCAATCAGAACATCCTTCCTTTTATTTGACATTTTGTACTAGGAGGCAACAGAAGCAAAAACCATCATGAAATCATACTTAGCTTGGTGGGGCTTTTTGGCAGATTGTCAAGACACATAGAAGTACATTGTTAACACCAGCTCTGTTTAAGTATAATCTGGACAGAGATGCTTTATTTATCGTGAAGCAGCCTGAGAGTGACAGTAATGTAAAGACCTTTTAGCTATTTGGTTACATTCTCACTGGTGCTGGCTGAGGGAGGGCATCTAGTTCTATATTACTCAGCGGGTGTTCTACACATGCCACTCATTCTTTGTTGGTGGAGGGACACCAAGAAAAGCAATGGAATTCCATAGGCATGTGCAACTCAAGCATTGCAAAGAAAACAAATAAAATGCTGCAACACAAAACCTGGCTGGACAAAATAAACTCTGTAGTACCTGTAGTACCTTTTAATATTTAACTAATTCAAACCTTGGAAGGAGCTAAGGCAGTTTTACACAGTTATTTGAGCTTATTTTCATATTAGTAAAACTGAGATAAAATATATAAACTGTATATATGAAATATCTATATGTTTTGCAAACTTCATAGCCTACTTTCTCATACAAGAATGTTGCTAGTTTGGTTTAACTTCAGATAACGTATACTTTCACTCCGTTTTTATGGTTTGTTCCTATGGGCATACTTAGTCTAGACTAAAGTTAGTTATCAGTTTAGCAGAAGGTGAAGTGCTTGTTCTAGTGTAATATATATATATATATATATATATATATATATTTATCTCCATATATTTTGGGTCATGATATAGCTTTTTCTTTTACCAGAATACAATTGTAATAATTGTAAGAGCTGGTACCTAAAAGGGACACTATGACCCGACTTTACTCGAGTCAATTTGTTCGAGCAAATTGAACTACGTTTTATAAGGACTGTTTATTGTCTGTCTCTAGCTTCAGTGCTTCCAAACCAGGCAGCAAGTAAAGTAAAATCTTCTGTTCTTGGTAAGTGTCAGAGGACCACCATGATAGCCAGTCCACGAACATGGACATTCCACAAAGAATGTCAGCGACCCACATATCTCCTTGCACAAGGTTTCCTTGTGATCCATTCCAGGTTTACTGGATCACCAGCTTCACTGATGATAGTGTATTCTCTCCAGCCTTGGAGAGCTTTCAAAAATCAGGGTCAATATCTTACATTCAAATATTTTAACAAAGATAACTTCCATGAGTACTTTTAAGGTCATTCTAGATTTCCATTCGACCACAGCATTCTACTGAATGATTATTTACACTCCCAATAGCTCCTATTTAACTGAATGGTGGATTGTGGTGCAATTCCTGGAACCAACAAATCACTCCTGGCCACATGGTTGCTTTTTCCCCACTGCGGAAAAACCCCACTGTAGTCCAATAGAGTTGCCAAACTCTGCGGTAGACAGCATAGTCACTGGAAGCAGGTAACAATTTAAAAGGGGCCTTATGGTTAGGGTTTGTTTTCTTTTCCTTACTTTCTTTTCACTCTCTCTCAAAAAGGCAAAGGCTAAAAACATTTAAAGTCTTTCAGCCTTTCACCATTATAAAACAAACTAAAGCCATACATCCTAAGAAAGTATATGCATTACGACAAGAAACAGTCGTTGGCCGGATGATTTGTGTTTTTCCTAAATAAAGAGCGTGATACACACTCATGTATTTCTTGGAATATTCACATAATTTATCATTTATTTTGTAAACTCGTCTTTAACATCTCTATCACATGTATGACATGTTAGGAGAACACATTTTAAATCATAAGCGATATTATCACATTACAGCTAAGAAACCTTGATGAAGCTCTAAAGAGTCTATTAAATAAAATATAATGATGAATCTTTCATACAGTGAAAGGTCCTTTCATGGTAAATGTACAGTAAAAGAGCCCGTACATTCTGATGTCATGCTTCTTTTCATCCAGGAATGAATTAGTGATTCTCTTAGTGTGCTGACAGGTAACAAGCATTTGTCTTTGATCAAGGAGATTCTATCTTGTGCCCTTTTACTAGCTTGGCTGCTGACGTTAAAGGGATTCATCTCACCTCTAAGCCATGATTTCCCTACAAAACTACCTCATGCAGTGAAGCTGTGACAAATGTACGCAGTCACTTACAAAGCTGCTCATCCTGCCCACACACACGGATTTAAAGATGCATTGAAAATCACTATTATTCACTGCAAGAGGATCACCAACATTCCACCACAGCTCACCCTCAGACCACATCAGAGCTCTTTTTTTGCATGTCAGTGACGTGAGCATTCTGAAAGCCCAGACAGTTATTTTACAGTTTGTTTACAATAACATGAGCCATCATTTAGTTTGTCTGTTTTCAGGCATAGACACAATGCTAACCAGGATACCCTGATGACACAGGAGGTCCTGTTTCTGTAGTTATGGATACACATGGTAGCAACAGTTCACAAGGGCTTGCCATCATTTCGGATAAGGGGAAATCATAAGAAGATCCTGTTTGGGATTACTATTTGTGCTCTAATGAGTCACAATATGCTAGATTCATAAGAGCCAGATGTCACAGCTGACCCAGACAAAGTACTCAGACAGATCCCACGCGTTTCATGTGTCAGCCCCACATCCATTCATAAAACGGTCTCCTCCCACAATGTAAGCCTTGGGAAAATTGAAATTGTTGTGCAACACTGATATTCACTTCATTGATGCCTTTGCTTCCTCCTGTCCAGACTGTGTTTGCTATGTTGTGGTAAAAGAGAAGATGGGCAGGAAACCAACACTATCCTATCCACAGCTATGGAAAGTGAACAAGGAGCTCAGTTAGACTAGGAAAAGGAATAATATTATTTTTCCTTGCTATAATTTTTCCAGAGAGAAAAAACATCTCCTGGATTCAAGCAGATGGGTGTGTTTTTCTATCTTCTTTTTTTTCCTTATTGTTTTTATTGTTTTTCTTTCTCTCTCTTTTCCTAAAGACTTTCTCAGTCACACAGCTGAAAAGCTTTTGGAAAGAACAAAATAAATAAATAAATAACAGCAGGCGTTGGAGGTGTCTGAAGCTAAGGATTACAGCAGTTTTTAAATTGGCTCCCCTTGTCAGAATTACAGCTGGATAAAAGATGGTACAGCCTATCAGACAGAAAGTTCAGAAATACTTTTTTTTCCAGTTCTAGCAAACCACACATATCCTGAGATCCTGCAGCTGTAGTAGACACACTGTTATAGACAGTCTGTTATCAATGCTGTATTGTTATGTGGAAATCTATTAGGAAGGATTACAGACTGATACCTCCCTGCTAATGTTTATAATAGACAGACCCTGTGCTTTTTTTCACCATAGGTTTTACAATTCCCTTACTGGTGTGGTTAAAAAGTTATGCAATTTTTAAGACTCTAGTATAGTCCAGTATTTTCCAGCAGATGCAGAGTTAATGATGTTACGGAGTAGCTTTATCCAGATTTTCCATCTCTGTATATTATCTCACAAGAGACTTGTTGATCTAGTTCTTTTTTTTTTCTACTTAAGTGTGGATCTGTTTCCGTATATCAGCCCATGTTTTCTAATAAACCCCTCACACAATTTTTGATTTTCTGCATTTTTCAACCATTTGTCCACAAATTAGGATTTAGTTTAGTACATTTCAGATTTAGGCTCTAACCAAACAGTGCATACCACAGAACGTACAATACATCCTGCTTAGTTATGGGTTCATACCAAATGAAGGAAAGAATGCAAGAAGCAATTCCAAACTTGCTGCATTCATGGCTGGCTTATAAAGCAGTTCTAAAATCGCTCTCATTTTTTTACAAAGCCCATAAAATATTACATTACATTACAACAGTAGTCTGTCAAAATGCAAAACGAGGAGACAGATCCATGAGGCTGAAAAGACATATGACTGCATATAGTGCTGGCCAGAGGTATACTATGAAGAGCAATGGTGTAAAATAATACCACAAGCAAACAAATATAAGCCACCACAAGTTTACCTAAGGTAGGAGGGAGTGGCAATAAAAGTTTCTAAATTTTTTAGTAGCACACTCATAAGTGACCACAGAATGACAGCTGGAGAACTTTATTTTCATTATACCTGCTACATATACAGACTTTACAAACCTATATTTCCATGCTGTACTAGAGTAGGAAAATGTATTTCCTTTGGAACCAAGCAATAGTCTAATTTTGCCCATTTTAAACATTTTTGAAATTTAAAGTGTAAATATGGAAAAAACATATGGTGAAATCTGTCACTGAAAATTCACAGGAAATACTGGCACAATACAAAAAAAAAGATGTTTTAATCTCTTCTTCATCTGTAAACGCTGATTTAACCTGTTCTTCATATGTCATATGAAACACTAAGTGCGATGTATGGAAATATTTGAGTTGTTTAGCATATTTGAACAAGGGAACATTAGATCTCTATTCAAACAGTGCGTACAGATAAAAGTGACATACTTAAATAAAAAACACACATAACTGACATGCTATATTCATTCTCATAATCTGACAACTAAAATACAGATTTGTCATGTTTTAAATATGTACATACCCACCATTTCAAATCCATTAAGGTGTTCTATATTAGATGCCAGTAAAAGGAGCTTCAGCTAGCATAACCTGTCTTAATAAACCTTAAATATCTAAAATCTGTGAACTCATCATGCCAAAATTAAAAAATATTAAAAGATTGCTAAACTATTTGGACAAGCCAGTCCATCAAAATTAGGTTAATAGATAGATATGTGATGCCAAATTAAATCTCTAAAAAACCCTGGCAAATATAAGCAACTCTATCAATAGTTGGTGTCAAAGTGCATGTTAGGTTGGGTCATGGGGCTGTTTGGTGCTCCAAGGTCTGGGCAGATTACAGTCTTGATAAGAACATGAAGCCATCTGCCTAACAGTTGACTATGAAATGGATCATTAAACACAAATTTTATTATATTTATGGAGGGTCTGGCATAGACAAAACCCTAATTTGAACTCTATTGAAATAATGTAGTGGACTTGAAACTCTTATGAAAAGGAAAGGAAACACACAAAAGGATTCTAACTAGAGTAATTTAGTCTGCAGTGGTCGGAAAGGTTGACCCAATCAATGTCATAACTAGAAGTGCAAAATGCTTATGCAAAGTCAGTTTTGCTAAAGGATTCTAGGTATGTTCAAATGCATGAGATGAGTTCTTGAGAATACATGTAAGTTTATTGTTTACAATTATCCAGTTGAGCTTTCACGGCTGAGAAGTGAACTTCCAAGCCTTAGCAACAGCAATTCTAGCCACCAGTAATATGTAGTTAAACAGCTTTTTAGAGGGTTTGGGGATATGTTGAAAGAAACAGTGTAAAAAAATCCAGTGTATTTACCTTTTAACCTACATTTCACTGTATATACTAGATAGGAGATAAGACAGAGTAAGAAACCTACCCTTAAGTTTGTTGCTTCAAAATTTTCACTTTTCAATCTGAAGATATTATTTGAATAATTAAAAAAATAAATTAAAAACTGTACACATGTCAAGTTTGTAATGCAAGTAAAATGCAAGTTTTTTTTTATAACACATGGGATCCATGGATCTCTTAGCCTAGGTAATGCATGAGGAACCTAATGTTCCCCCTCCCTTCCCTCTCCTCCTGACCCCCTTTTCTCCCCCTTGATTTAAACTCGATATCTTAATTTAGGTTATGTAGTCAAGAAATAAAAAAATCGAAACTTGTACTTGAAACTTGTAACAGCATTTTGTCAATACATAGAAGTTGTAGGGACCAATGCATCTGAAGTTAAAGAGGAACAAAACTCAAAATCCCCCAAAACACAAAAAATCCACTTACCCTCAATCCTGCAGGGCAGTCCGATCCATCTGGAGGTATCTTCTGCAGGGTCCCGCATCATGCTGGCATCTGTCTTTGGGCCGGCGGGAGCCGCCATCTTCACCTCTTCTTCGGGTTTTTGTTCCTACATCACCCATCCCAGACACAAGATCGGTTGACGTAGGTTGGAAAAAACTTTTTGTTAATTAGGAAAAAAATTGCCGATCTCACGCATGCAGTTAGATCGGCAATTCTTTTACCAATCCACAAAAAGGGGAGCACTCAGGAGCCTCCCAGGATGCTTGACGTAGGTATCCGGGGACACTTTGAGAATTAGGAGGCAGTGCTGCACCCTTTTTTTTTGTAAAAAGGGTGTTGCACCTAAAAAAACAAACAACAGAATGTTTACTTTGCAAAAAAGGGTTGTCTAAATGTGACAATTCTGAGTTTAGGTACACTTTAACATTAAAACATATAACAGGAACAAATGTAAAAGTTACTTTTTTGCATTTACAAAGACCATTGTATGTCATAATAATGGAATACTGATGTGATGCAATATTTAGCTGGAAACTTATTTTATTTTTAGTAAAAACAAAAAAGTCCTTGTTGTTATCTGGATGTTGTATGATGTGTGGGTTTATATTAGTTCAACTCTTTGATTGTTGGAATTTTTTGTTGTTATGAGACTATCTCAATTTTCCCCCAAATATGCTGTAAAAAACCCTTTGACAAAACAATAAAAATGTTTGAAAAACAAAAATACAAACTGTAAATACAGGTCTCTGCTTTCTTATCAACACAGTCCTTACATACCTATCACATTTTCAGATATTCACTGAAAATATTATCAATAAAAAAACTGCAGGAATCCTGCATTAAATTCCCTGTAGTCAGTGCTGGAAATCATCCTGAAACCAAGTAGATGTGACTGCATTGTGCCAACAGTGGAGGCTTTTAAAGAGGAGAAGTTAAACAGAGCATTAAAAAATAGCATCTATGTTGCTCCACAACTGAAAGTTCTACTTTTTTATTTACTGTCACTTTCATTATATATGCTCTTCAGCACACAGAATATGGGTAATATAGAGAGGCCCGTAGCCGTAAGAATTAGGCGCAGGGCCTTCATGACCGGGTGCTAGGCCTAGCCCAGAGCTTTTAAGGGGTTAAAGAAAAAGGTAGTGTTGCCAGAGGGGGCTGGGCTAGTATACAACGTGGGTAGGAGGAGATTAGGAATGGGAGATGTTAAAAGGGGCTGGATGATAGTGAGAGGCCCTCTTTTGGAAAGAAAAAGTTTCCCACCCACCCTCCCTCTTATGTTTAGGTAGAGTTGAGAGGTGGGTTCGTTTTAGCGGTTGGGGTCTTGGAAGGCAGGGATTCAGTGTATTTGAAAAGTGGTGGATTTTGGCAGGGGGGATCCCCTTTGGTGGGCCCTCCCCTTTATGATGAACGAATGATTATGGCTCCTGAAGGCAGTGCTGGGCAGCTAGGGGCCAAGGTGGAGATGTTGGAAGAGTTCAATTCTTGTTGGGTGGGATTTTGCCTTCTGAGACCTGCAGCTTGGTTGTTTGGGTGTATAATTGGGAGTTTGATAACATTAT
>NC_092862.1:94737835-94755531 GCF_032062135.1 Pyxicephalus adspersus
GTTATGTATTATTAAAAGGGGAATTAAGTTGTTGGTTCATTAAGCTATATTCAATGTAATATGTTAACATTATATAATCCCGTTTTAATAATAATTATATTAATAATGGAGTGTTGTGTGAATTTATGTTAATGTATGCTTATCAAAGTGTAAAATGTAATTTTATTTGGCATTTATTTTATTTGGATATTTGTTGGTTAATTATTTGGAAAGTTAAATTTATTTAATGGTGTTTAAATAAACGGCTGCTTGCCAGCCAATTTAAATCCAAGATTTTGTGTTGGGGTATTTAATGGGGGGGAGTGGTTGGTAAGCAGGGGGAGGTTTGGAAGTAGGCGGTAGTTATTACAATGGTGTTTATAAAGGATGGGCTAGGAGGTCCGAGCTACCCTGGTCAAGTAATATGGGTAATATAACTAATACCCAACACAGCCACCAGCAAGACAATAAACACTACAGTCAGGAATATGTCATACAACATAGCATTTACTGTGCAGGGATCGAGAATATGTAGGGCCGATGTCCTAAAAGAGGCCAAGTGTTTGTAATGCATACAGTTTAGGGTTTAGGGATATTTAACAAGGGTATGTTTAGTAGCAACATAGCAAAGAGTTTAACAGTTGGGATTATGTAAAATACAGCACAGCATACAGAGTAAACTGTTAAGGAAAATGCAAAGTACACTGTATTTTATATACAGAATGCCTAAGTGCTGCATTCTGATATCTGGTTTCACAGACCTAAATTTGAAGTAATATTAAATAAGTAATAAAGTGGAAAATAAAACTCCATTGTTTTACAGTATTAGTAAACACTAAGCAGAAACACCTGTGTCTGCTAATTACTGCTCTAATTGCTGCTTTGGGCAGCTCAGTTGTGGAAGGAGTGGGAACTGACAAAAGGTCTTGTAACTGCTCAGTTTCAGTTTGTCTTTTTCCTTTTGTGACAATTGGTATTCTGATTTATTATTATTCATTCATGAATACCATTTCTGGCAAGCGAGAACCTAGAAAAACAGTTGGACATAACTTTACAAAATAATAGAATGTAACTTGGTGCCTATTCTGGTCAGTGGTGTGGAAGTAAAAAGACCTGGAGCAAAGGAAGTAAGGATAACTTTTGTGTACTTGGCTCATCTAATTTGTCAGGGCGTTATATAGCAGGGATTGTTCCTGGTCCAAAAAAACAACAGCCAATGGAAATGCTTCCCACTGTGTTGTTTGTTCCAAGCCCTGAGAACCATCAGCCATTGATTCAAAATTGGGCTTAAGGATTTTTATTAAACAGTGGCATTTTTCATTGGTTGATGTGGTGATCAAGGTTCAACACTTTTCCGACTTTGTAATATCCTGGTAAATGATTACAAGCCCCCTTTCTTATACACCTGGGAAGAAAATGAAAATTATGCCAAGATTTGAGATGGCCATATAGAAAAAAAAGAAGTAAGGAAATTTTGTGAGGTTTCAATATGTCACTGTAAGGGTAAGTATTTTGTTTAATTATACTTTTCTGGCTTTCCGGTAACTTTCCAAAACATATTTCTGCTTTAAGGTAGTAATCTAGTACCTAAATAGCAATGCTAAAGTGCACATACCGAGCATCTAAAAAAAACACCTCTTCCCTGGCATATTGAGGGAAATATCTTATCAGCTAGTAATGTGTCAAAGTGTAATGCACAAAATCATACAGATACAGTAAGAGGTCAGAGCAAGAAAAAAAAATTATTAAAAAGGAAAAAAAGCTTCATGTTGGATTAGCCAAGAGATTCAACCGGATTCAGAAATGTATAATTGGAATTTATATTTTTTTTTAAGAAAAGTTTTAACTGATGATCTTTGATAATATAAATCAATGTTTTCCTTTCTAATTTTAGGACCTTGGACAGTTTGAATCTATTCTTTGTTCAGTTCCCCTCCAATAGTGCTTAGAAAACAGGAACATTTTTATGCCACAATGGGAAATATTTGCCCGTGTATAACCCAAACTAATTGTTGTGGTTTCACCTGGTTAACAGTCTTAAATTTAGAAAACAGGTGAATTCTTGTACAACAATGGGGAAAAAGGGCCTGTGTTTAACTGCATATAATTGATGTGATTTCACTTCCGTTACAACATTCACAATCACTTTTCCCAAAGTACTTTTTCCCAATCACTTTCCCAAAGGAACTTTTCCCAAAAGCATGTTTACCACATCATTTTCCTAAAAGTAAATTTCCCAAAATAATATTTCTTAAAGTATTTTTTCTCAAAGCACTTTTCTTCGATTACTTTTCTCCTAAATTATTTGCAGCAAGTCAGCTTCCCTATTTTTAATCCTAGATTTAAACTAGATTTGCTCCAAGCCCCCTGAATACCAGAAAATATCACATTGCCAAGCCATGCACCATCATATTTATTAAATATGAATTCCAAGAAGGCTGTGTTGGGAGCAGATAGAGGTCCTACCCAGTAATAGCATATTGTTTGTTGTATATTGACCAGCCAGACACTGTAAGCATCATTTGATAAAGCAGCATTGTCTGTAGAGGATAATAAACCACCAACCACTGCCCATCTCTACTGTAAATGCTCTCACTTTTGTGTGGTGGTGAGCACAGCTGTTTATGAGAACAGTCATGGAACAATCTAAATTAACAAAAGTCAGCTCTAAAAACAGATGGTCACAATAAGTTATTGATATACTTTGCTAACCTCAAATAAAAGCAATAGGCCACTATAGGCCATGTGACTCCCCTTAACTAAAACCAGTTTTATGCCTTGCACCTAATAGGTAAGTTGATAGAATTAGGGTAGACTTTCCTCAAATTGTCCCCAAACAAGAAATAAAGAAAAAAACATGTAATAATAAAAAACGAAATGAAAAAGAAAGGTAAAAAAAGAGGTGATTGCCCCAGGAGATAGCAATCAAACTTAGACATAGACAGTTGGGCTAATAAGGACATCTTAGAAAAAAAGACCTGTTAACACCAGGGAGGGGGCAACCAAAATGAAAGTAAAAAAAGCAATCACACTATAAAGTTTTTTTTTCCCTATAGCATTTATTACTATTCTGACATGACTGCACCAAGCCCCCTTTTTTCATCGTGGGGCTTTGCATACAAAATCCCCTCCATATTGACCCTTGTTAGCCTGCTGGCCATTTTTCAAATGCCATGGGGTGCATTTTGGTTTTAAATTAAGATTGCAGTGAATCCACACCTCATCCCTATTGATCAACTGGCCTATAATGTGGTAATATAATATACTGTAAATAGTACTGAAT
Source organism: Pyxicephalus adspersus (assembly GCF_032062135.1). NCBI lineage: Eukaryota > Metazoa > Chordata > Amphibia > Anura > Pyxicephalidae > Pyxicephalus > Pyxicephalus adspersus. Next base: position 94,741,098 of record NC_092862.1, read on the forward strand.
ATTTTTGTACTGCTTTTGCTATTATTAAAAAAGATGAAATGGATGATAAGCAGAAGGAGGATAATTTTATTTATTTTTTATCAGCTTAAATGTAAGCCTATTTCTCAAAAATATGTTTGGCTCCTAAATGTAACAAGCCAAGAAAAATATAAAATATTATTTTAGTTTATTTAAAATTTAATCCACACCTGACAAAATTACTAAGTCACGGCAGGAACGCATGGAGACATATTACCACATCAACATTTTCATTGGATTTTTGTTCATTTTATTCTTATGAAGAAACTTCACTTTATTTTCTTGTCAGCTGTAACAGTTCTGTATTAATCAAATACATATGGTTGCAGTATAGTTGAACATCCATTTGTATTTTGGAAGCCTAGATATATTATATATACAAGACAGAATGTGAAGGCTACATTTCAATAATTTGATTTATTGGCAGGTATTTCATGGTCTGCTGTTTATTTTCACCTTTTCACTTTATAAGATGTGAAAACTTTGGCTATAAAGGTTCATCTACTGCACATGAAGTGGGTTCTGAGCCAATGTAAAGACAAAATTGTCATGTTGAATTATTCCAAGACTTTGTAATGTGTGTATTGGCACTACAACTTCTTTCCGGAGCATTTATTGTATTTTAAACATTGTCTTGCAATGGGTATATCATATTTAAATGTCTGACCTTTAAAAAAGAAGCTGTCCAAATGTCTTTTAAATTCTACCATAATGTGAACAATAGAACACTGACCCCAATCTAAAAATAAAGATCTAGTTTAAAAAAGTGGAAGATGAAAGCCTTTAGAGCTCTCAGTTGTATCAACAAATTGTCCTGTCCTGACTGTAGCTGAGTGAATTACCAAACATTTAATCCTACGGACTCTTGTCATCCCATCCACCACACTTGGATTTTTACTACTTTAAAACAATAAAAGTTTTTCCACTAATCCACAATTCTACACGCTCCTGTGCCTAAACCATTGGCATTTAAGCCTTTATATATTCTAAACAGGAAGTAAAAACATTTAAAACAAGCTCTCGTTGGCCTTTCTAGGTGATTGTTTCTCAGCAGTAATTAATTCTCTAAGATCCCCAAAAAGCAGTCTTTTAGGTTTTAGTTGGTTTCAAATAGCTTAGAAATACTTGCTGCGCATGTCAGAGAGCTATCATGCTGACATGATTTTGTTTCTGTTATAAACAAAATATTTATTTCTCCCCAAAACAAGTAGATACAGAGGTAACTATTGACTTGTTGTAAAGTCCTTTATCCAACTGTTATCTGTAAACACTTCAGTGTGTATGGACTAGTTAAAGTTTATTTTAAAGTGTATCTAAAGCCAACTTCTTTTTGGTTTTAATTGCTGTCTACTGACTGTGTGTCCACTGTGGAAATTCATACTCTAATTTTATCCTGGTGACCACTAACACGTGGACTAGAGTAAGAGAAACGTCAACATTTTTCATCAAAGCAGATATATAAAGAAAATCCTCCATTACAGACACTTATTAAGATGACCACTTAGACAGCATTTCCTTCACTTTAAAACATTTCCTCTGACTTTTTTTTGTCTACAGAACAGGAAGTAAAATGGAAATCTTCCTAACTGGATGCTGAAGCTTAATCATAAAATTGACAAGAGTTTTGTTATATCTTTTTGTCTATAGGTCACATACAAAATAAATACATTTCGTAGGACAAAAGATCATCAAGAAACCATTGGTATTTTCCAAATAAATGTAATTGGTCCTAGTGTGGTCTTAAGGAATTACAAAGTTAAAATAGCTCCTCCTACCAGTCAGGCTCCAGGGTGCCTGGTATGGATAGGAAGAGGGGCTTACAGTTTTGCTCACCACCCCCCTTTCCTGGCCAGCCAAATTTTCTTTTCTTTGAAGCTGCAACTATCTCCAAAAGCTCATTACAATTTGTTGGGGGTTTCGGCAGTGGAATTTGTAAATGCATGAAAGTGTCATATATAAAAGAAGAAAATGTTTATGTTTATTTTTTATGTAATAAAAATCAAATGTACTATTTTTTTTTATTTCTTCTTTGAACACGAGTTTTGGTGAAAAAATGGTAATTTGGACCATCAAATGCAGTGGTTGTCCAGAGTTGTAGACTGTTGGTTTACTGCTGATCTGTCACCGTACACCTAAAACCAAGGTACTCACACACCTGAATGAGTCAGCTGACTACTTCATAAACCTCCTGATCTCTAAATAGATATACAGTCATCTATCCCTGCATATTAGTAGCTAACAAATACGAAGCTGATGACAGTCCAGCAAACACTTTGTATGTTATGTATATATTTTACATAAGTTTAAATATTAGTTTATACATTTACCACACCTCCCAACATTTGAAAGTGGCAAAAGGGGACAAAAAGCAGGGGCAGCAGTGGCCAAATCTTGCTGTGGCTAATAGCATGCATGGTTTAGCGGGGTGTCGGTCTGTAAGGAATCTTTTCCAATTCCTTCTATCACTAATCATAACACAGTGGATATTCAGGGAACTGCAATTACACTCCATGAGGTTCACCCAACTTTAATTACCTCTCTATGCAGTAGGGACAATGCCCCTGATTCATCAATAAAATCCGCGCTCGCTGGAACCGCGAAAGTACGCTCGGCCAGCGAGTGCGGTTTACCGCGGTCCGGACTCGAGTGTGCTCGTACACGCGCCTCCTCACTGCCAGCCGGATTCCTGCCTTCATAATAATGAGCAATAGGGGGCGCGAATCTGCCAATTAAGGCGATTAGATTTCAGCTGCGCGATGTGTGCCATTAGAAAGAATGATTTTTTAGGGGAACAGTGACTTTTAATGCAACCTTGCCAGTGTAAAGCTGCCGGAGATGCGCGGCTCCGGCCGCGAGCTTTTTGAGTTGCTGAATAGAGCGACGGCGTACGGTTTCGGATCGCGAATACGAATGCGCGAGCGATCACCTGATTCTGCTTGATGAATCAGGGGCAATATATAAACAATACTTATTGATCAAACATGGGTCAATCATCCTTACAGTTTGTAAAGGCACTTCAGCTTGATATAGGCACAAACCTCCTTAATGGGTTCAAATGTCTCATATAATGTCCCTATATTTTGTACTTGGTGAAATATACTGTTTTCCAATAGTATGTGTCAGTGATCTGAGAGACACATGAATTCTTTCTATTTGTTTTGTTGTACAATTAAACTGTATAAGTAAATGAAAATGTAAGGGAAATTACAGCGCTGTGTAATATGTTGGCGCTATATAAATCCTGTTTAATAATAATAATAATAATAATAATAAAGGGAAATCAACATTACGGAAGTATACATAACTGAAGACCTGCATGATGACAGCATAGGTTTATTTAAATGAACTTTTAATTCATGAATTTGGGGACAAAGAGATTTACTAAATTTTGCAACCATGAAAAATCTAAATGGCATTTTGTGTCTAAATGTGGTGTTCCAAATGAAATACGTCTAGTCATTTGCCTTTTGTGGTAAGGAGAAAACAAAGGGGAAACAAAATGTCACTGTGACCCCATACAAGCAGCCTTTGTTTTCAGAATAATGGAATTTTTTTAAGTCAGTAACATCTTGACCCCAAAGACATAAATATTAGAATATAGAACAAATAGTATTTGTAACATTTGCTCATGTGACAAATCCTCAGATCCTGTGAAAATTGTATGAGTGTTTTGGCACTTAGATCTCATATAGTTTATAAACATACAGACAAGATAATTCAGTCAGTAATAAAGTGGGGGCCGAATACCCAGCATTCCAACTCCCTGTCATTCTGAAAACCCACCCAGAAAAGGTAGGGACCTTGGGAAAACGCAATGTTTTTCTTTGTAAAACTGGCTCTGTCTATGTTATGTAAATTAGAAAAAAAGAAGTAAGTATTTTGTAGTTTATTAGGACCACCAGATTAAAAATAATAATGCCACCACATGTTTTTGAGTTTAGAAATAAGGATAATCTCCTGACAGGGGTTCTAACCTTTGCCAAATGTGAACATGGGAGCTTTGTATTACCAAGAAAGATGCCACACACATGAGGCCCTAAACATTAGTTTCAGTTTTAGGAGAAACCTGTTAATTAAAGGATTGTTACACCATGATTGTCCCCGATGTAAAATTATTTGTTTTTTTATGGAATTTTCCTAAATATGTGAATTAAAAGGTTTTTGGTAAGTGTACACATTGAAAGTGATATTACCATTAATGTTGAGGTAAAAAGCTAAAATGAGAGAAAACATTTGCATTGCACATAATGCATTTACCACTTATTTAGCTTAAATTATTAGAAAAAAATTAAGATCTTTTAAAGGTAACGATGCTATATTTAGTAGCTTTGCAATCATTTTGGCCACTATACACTTTAATTGAAATTTACTAGGATACAAACGAAGATCAAACTGAATCTTTTTTCATTGTCTTTAATACTGAATTTGATGCTTTCAAAAGTGTCCATCAAAGGGTCCTGTGGAAAAGTTAGCTTATGTAGAGTTCCTTCTAGTAGTTATTCAACAAATCTCTAATCTGTAATTAATACATTTTTTAAAAGGAATACAATTTTATTTTTATTAGTTATTTTCATGGTGGATTTGCTTTTTTCATATTCAGTTTCCCTTACCGCACTTATTAACCGGATTCTCTTATCGCACTTATTATTGCACTTAGTAATCGGATTCCATTTTTTCATCTAGTAAAATTCATAATATGCAAGTGTTACTGTGTTATTATGATGTGAATGCTACCTAAAAGCAACAGTAGAATGTTCACTCATGTGTTTATTACTTAGTTGCCCACTATCTGTTCAAGAATTTAGTCTATTTTTACAAATATTACAAAATGTTAATGCCAATATAATTCCATTTAAAAACTCTATATTCCAATTAAAGAGCATGTTTAGACTTGTCAACTTTAGGAATTTGAGAGCAGTAACAGGCTGCTGTGTTTTTTCGAGCATTTGCAAGCTGCAGCAAAAGTTTGGTACAGCAAATCTATTTTGTATTGAAATCATTTGTAAAGACCACTAGCAAACTTCTAAAAATGTGGGTGGTACAGTGGCTTAATGGATAGCACTTTTGTCTTTGCAGTCCTAGGGTCCCAGGATTGAGTCTTGGCCAGGATGCATGAAGTTTGTATGTTCGCCCTGTGTTTCCTCCCAGCACCCCTGGATTCCCTATGTCAGTGGTCACCAACCTATTGGACCCATGGCCCACTAAAATTACCGGCTCCGAAACATGCATGTGTCAGCAGCCCGGAGTCACTCAAAAGGAAAGAAAGTTACCCCATAGTGACGTCATGATGCCAAAACCCATCCACTCCAGAGACACAACCCGCCTACCCCTGAGTATGCGTTCAGTACGGGGGACATGGTCCATAGCTCTGCCTAATATAACCCTGAAACCACCAACTACTTGCCATAAAAGGATCATGAACAGACCCATTTAGTTCAAAGTTAACCGTTTTAGTGGTAAAAACACTTTAAAAAAGTGGTAAAACCACTTGCAAAAAACTGCTAGTCTGAACATGCCCTTACAAACAATTTATAGATTCTAACAGAACAAACATAACTTTTGTTTTATTGTAATGCTCCACCACCTGTATTTATTTGGCCTGGGGACTGTACTAATGGGAGTAATAATGTTGTCTACATCTGTATCCTATGAAGAGTATTTGGAAATACTACAGTGTTTAATGTTTATCATTCAAATACTTCCAAGGCATTCATTTTGGATTTGTCTCTTCCTTTTGTTGTGCCTAATTAGCCAACATTTAACACTTCTAGCCATCACATTCATGTCTCATTAATTTTACCAGCCAAGAAGCATATTTTATAAGAAGTGGGAGCTTAAGGTCGGTAACTTCCACAATGTGTCAGAAATGCTGGCAACAGTCTTTTCTCTCTCACTTGCTTCCTTTACAACACATAGTAACTTTTATAGAGTTTTGCTAAGAAATGTAATTCCGAGTCAGGATATCGGTGGCCAGTTGGCAAATAATCAGAACATTAACTTTTGTTTTTTATAGTCTGTTTGGAAGAAGTCAACAATTATTTCCCTTGAGGTGAGTCTATGCTTCCTTCTGAATTTGAAAGAGAGGCTTATGAATGCATTACCTTGAATTCACTGTCAATGACAATTTGGAAATAAAACACAAGATAGTTTGAAATGAAAAACAAAAAAACACACACATACAATTGTCTAATAAAAATTATATAATCTAAAATAAAAAAACTACAGTACTTTTGCACTTTAAAAAATATTGCATGTCTAGTCATTATAACAAATTGTGTTCAAGACTACATCTGAGCCATGTAATTTATTTTCTGCAAAGCAAATTTCACAGGGACGTTAAAAAGCAGAGACAATTCAAAACAGGTCACTAAATAAGTTTACACACTTAAATTGAAACTGTATCAGGAGAGATTTAGCTAATAATAGTTTGGAGCAGAATTCAACTGATTTCATCCAAAATACTGTCCTGGAGAAACTTATTATAACTATCCATAAACCTACACAGATAAATTAATATAATGGCCAAGACTGTAATTACCATACTAAGATTTCTTCCATGAAATCCGCAAGCAGGAGTCATTTAGAAAGTAGACCTGCTGTGCATATGACCTGCAATTGTCAATCACTATATTTTTATGGGCTACACATATTAGAATATGATTCTGTATTTTCATGAAACTGTTTCAGTTTTAGAATGAGCATATACTGAACATCATGACTTTATGGAAAGCAAGTGAAGTAGGAGGGTCATCCTATATTTAACCCTATTAAGTTAAGCTAACTCCTTCTGCTCTTGATGCCTATTTGGTTACAGCTTTGAAACAAAACATTCCAGTATAAAATCCTAAAGATAAACAGAGATATTTGGTTTGGTTGTTTGGAGCCTTTTTCTACCAAAAATGGATACTGCCATGCCACAATATGATTGTCCAATCTGTAATATTCAACAACTGTTATCAAATACTACTACCAAATGTTTTGTGGGTGCCCCCTTAAAAAGCTAATTCATTAAGTAAACATGGTAATTTGAAATGAGGTTTTAATAAAATAATAACCATGAGGACAAATTAGAATTAGGGAGCTTGGAAAGATAACCAGCTACAAAGATTCCTTTCTTTCTTTAAATTTCAAAATTCCTTTTCTTTAGGTGTAGAAAGGCCCCTTGTGTTTTGCAAAGATCTGTGCACCAAGTGAATTATATGGACGTTTTTTTACCTATACATGGTTATATTCCCCTGTAAACACCTCTAATTAGGGGAAACAAATTATGTTGAAAACATCTTTTTTAACAGTTGAGATGTTCTGGGGGTCTTAGGGTCTATATTGTTTTTATTAAAAAACATATTTTACACACTAGAACAGCTATTTATAACCAGAGTTCCTCCGGAGATTGCTTGGGGTTCCTTGAGCTGTTGCTGATTGACCTTTCATTGGATGGTTCCTAAAGTCCAACAGCAGTTAAATTAGTAGAATCTTGTCAATGATCTTTTTAGCTGTCCGTAAAGGTGGAATTATGAACCACCACTTGGTTCACTCAATGATTACCAATGTAAGTAACACACTTTAAAATGACCCCTGATTATTACATTTTTTTAAGACCTGTTATTTCAAAAGTTCCTCTGGGGTACAAAGGTTGAGAAATTCTGCTCTAGAACACCACTCTTGACATTTATGCAATAGAATTACATGCTGTTATAAAGTCTAGGATCGAACAGGATACCCAGATCTTTTCTGTCATTGGGCCTTATTTGCTTGTTCAAGACTAGAGAAAAATAACCTTTATCTGAGAAACCAGGTGATCCAGCAAACCCGAAATTGATGTCTTTAAAATATTTTTAAATATGTTCTTTATTATGTGGCAAAACTTTGCAACCATCATCTGTGTCACAGCAGACCATAAAGTGAATTGTTAGTAGGTCAAAAAAAGCAGATGTGCTATTATAGTTACGTGCACATTATTTATTTATTTATTTTTAATAAACCACAGTTCTCGCTGCAGGCACGCAACTGTATTTGCTCGACTGCAATTTTCCTGAACATTCAGTAATTCTCACTACTATCTACTTTGACTAATCTGGTATAGGAAACATTGGCCTCTAACAGAAAGCTTTTTTTAAGAAATCTATTCCATGTTAGATGGATCACCTAGGGTCACTCATGATGGTCTTCCCCAGTTTTTTCAAATCTAGCTCATATTAGGAGAGGCCTGTCTGTTTGACGATGCTGTGCTCCATTGAAATATCACACCCCTTCTGTACATGTGTGATGTCACTTGCAGCAGCAAAGAGAACAAGGAAATAGCATCTCCTGTTTCCCTTTAGCTGTGCAGCCTGCAATATGTTCTCAGCATCCCCAGCACACACACTTGTAAACAGCTGATTTTTGCTGCCTGGACCGACCTTGTGACTGGGACTTAGATTCTGTTTTTGTGTTATTATTATTATTATTAATAAACAGTATTTATATAGCACTAACATATTACGCAGCACTGTACATTAAATAGGGGTTGCAAATGACAGACAGACACAGACAGTGATACAGGAGGAAGAGAGGACCCTGCGCCGAAGAGCTTACAAGAGGTGGAGAAGCAGTATACATATCTGGTATGTGGTGGATTGATTACCCATATATGACCTCTGGCTCCGTATTCTGCACTTAATGCATTATCTGTGGGCTCCTAGTCCTCTGTCAGTCCTTCACCAGGGGCCATCCCTTGCACATAGAAGTCTTGGGGGCAACTGTGTGCTGGTATTGCTCAACTTGCCTCCTTAGACTGAGCAGGGGTTTGCTATAGGTGAAGAGTGCCACGTTAGATTGGGGGACTGTTATTTGGCATTCATGCTGGACCACAGAACCCGCACATATGGCCTGCTTTATTAAAGAGCTCCGAAGCTGGACAGGATACACTTTCATCTGTAAAGCTGTGTGATCCAGCAAACCTGGAATGGATTTCTTCAAAGCCATTTGCTATTCTCTAGCAAATGTTTTGAATCCTGGAGGAGATCCATTTTATGCTTTTCTAAACATAAAGGTTTAGGTGTACTTTTAAGATGCCGACTAGAGTTCAGCTTTAAAAGTGACATTTTTAATTGTTAAGCATCTGTGTGATACTGATGTGCTCATGCACTTGGTTGTCACCGTTTTTGGTGTCAAAGGCTGTGCTGCTATACCAACTAGTTCTGTATGAATAAACAGCTAGCCTGTTCTTGCCTGAAGTCTGTTGATCCCTTATGGCTGATCGAGAAGTTTTGCAGACTTGTTATTTCCTGCTGCCTTCCACTGATCTCTGCTTGCTTCTGCCTTAGCTCGCTGCCAATGTACCTGCCACGTTGTTGTGGACCTCTGCCTGCTCCTGACCTCTTTTTATATTGCAGCCTATGAAGTAACAGATTTGAGAACTATATTGTAATTGACTGGGAAATTCTCATCATCAAATCAGCATTAGAGATATTAAGATATCTGTTGTAGGGGGATGCCTATATTGCTCCACAGTCTGTCCAGTTTCCAATCCATGTCCTCTGGCATTTTTTGGCACTCACTTTCCCACATTCATGTAATTCTCTCTCCATGGACAGTTTTCTTGGACTATGCTATGCATTGCACAAGAGGCCAACATCTACACTCAAGTCTTCACTGAAGATATGTGAATCTTCAAGACATGTGTTATAAAACCAGTGGGTCAGCATAACAAACCAGCTAACTAAAATTTTTAATGTAGCTATCAAAAAACGTTAGGTTTCTTACTTGGACACAAGCAGTGGAAAAATTAGTGGCTGGATCAGTAATTCTAAATTCTCCTCTTTATGTAAGCTATAGTTGCTACAAATATTCTTGTAATATTTGCAGGCTTGTAAAATATGACCATCTGTGTTTACAGGCGAGAGAAAAATTAGTGTTTCTGTGGATGGATCTTTGGACCTTTCCTTAACATCCAAACATGTAAGCAGGAAAATGCAATGAATGTAATTTCCTGCCTGTTATAAATCCTTCACTATATATTCAGCGTTCACATGTTTTTAGCATAATTATACGCACATGAGAATGGAAGGTTATCCAATCAATTTCTTGAATGCTGCCAAAATTTATGACAACACTTCATTTCCAAACATTTTATATCTAGAGCAATCAGTTAATAATCTGCAACAACTATGCTCTCAAAACCCACAAAAACTCTGAATCTTTCTGTTTATAGCTTCACTAGATTCATAAAACACAGGAAAAATACAATTTTATTATAAAAATAAAAATTGTGACTCAAGTAAAAAGTATGCTGTAAACAAATTTACTTTTTTTCTTTGGATGCTTGACAATGCATTAGTTGTGCAGTTTTTTTTTTAATCTATAAACACATAGTAGTATAGCACTCAATCAAACAAATTGTAAAATAAGTACTCTAGAGGCAGCTTGTGGTTAAAATTATTATGTTATAAATACCAAAAAATAGTATATAAAAATAGTACCAACCTCAATTGATAGCAAACATTAGTAAAAAGACATTGTGTATGAAATATAATACCAGTTTTTGTTTATTATTTTCATTTACCTAAAAAAAGTACATGGGTCTGTGTGTATGTTACATAAAGTAAATTAATGCTCAAAAGTTAACATAATACATTGTTAACAGTCTTCCTTCCTTCCTTCTGTTCACATAACTAAAATTCAGGACATTTTTATGGGATCTATGGTTTAAAAATATTAGACATTAAAGGCTAAGCTCTAGTTTTTAAAATTTGACATTTCATGCCATGCTTTATTACCAGTCCTTATCTTTTTCTTAATGTTGTGAGCTTTTATTAAGGAATTGAAGTTAATCAGTTTGGAAAATGATATTAACCAAGTAAAGTGTGCAAAAGTGAATGTTAATAAATAAAGGTAGGTTTATTTGAAGCTCAACCAAATGTAAAGGAAATGAAAAAACATGAATTTTTATTGCACTTGATTACCTGAGTAGATAAAGTTGGCCAAATGTGATCAATCGGTAGTAAAATTAACCCCCAAAATTGTATTTAATTGAATTTTGATGGGTGTGCAGACATATATAGGTACATAGTTACATAGTAGGTCAGGTTGAAAAGAGTCCATCAAGTTCAAACTACTAGGGAAATAAAAAGAGATGAGCGAATTTCTTGAAAAGATTCGCCGAATTTTTAAAAAAGATTTACTTCGATCCGAATTTATTTGCAGCGAATCGCGTAAAAAAACGGCTATTTCTGGGCTGCAAAGAGCCTTGATAGTGGTGTAGAACACTGTGCCTTGCAGTAACACGCATAGGGAGTCTGCTGTAGTAGTGAAATAATACTGTGAGTCAGTATGACATGCAGATGACAGGCGTCGCTATCAGAATCACTGCACACTTCACTTATTTGGGCAGTCACAGAGCCAAACTGACTCAAGTATGAACCCACCCTTACAGGTCCATTTTAGCATCAAGAAGAAGCGCACTCCTTTTACACCCTCATCAGATGATTCCACATAGATGTCTACAGAACCTGTTCTATTAACCGCTTATACAAGTAGAGCCCCCCCGACAGAGTGGAGAGGGTGACTGAGGTGGCAGCAGCAGCAGCATCAGGCAGAGGCCACAGAGTGCCACAACGACAGAGTGTGGAGGTGGCAGCAGAATCAGGAGGCCACAGAGTGGCACAATGACTGAGTGTGGAGGTGGCAGCAGCATGAGGAAGCCATAGAGTGTCAAAATGACAGTGTGTAGTTGGCGACAGCTTTAGGAGGCTACAGAGTGGCACAATGACAGAGACTGGAGGTGGCGGCAGCAGCAGCATCAGGCGGAGACCACAGACTGTCACAATGACAAAATCTGGAGGTGGCTGCAGCATCAGGAGGCTACAGAGTGTCACAATGACAGAGTCTGGAGGTGACGGCAGCATCAGGAGGCTACAGAGTGAGAGTGTCACAATGACAGAGTCTGGAGGTGACGGCAGCAGGAGCATCAGGCGGAGACCACAGAGTGGCACAATGACAGAGTCTAGAGGTGGCGCCAGCATCAGGTGGCTAGAGAGTGGCACAGGGACAGAGTCTGGAGGTGGCAGCAGCATCAGGAGGATACCACTGAGTGGCAAGGTGACATAGTGTGGAGATGGCAGTAGCAGCATCAGGAGTACCCGCTGACGAAGGTGGGTGAAAGAAGGAGCACTTGGCATCTCATGTGTGGCATCAGGCGGGGACTTGACTCCGAGGGGTTCTCGCTTCTGGCTCCAAGCGCCCGGCGCGCACCAAGTGGTTGCAACTTTTGGGTTAGGAGCAGGAGGTGTCAGAAAATTTACCACAGGGATAATTGGCCACAGAGTGGCACAATGACAGAGTCTGGAGGTGGAGGCAGCATCAGGAGGCTACAGAGTGGCACAGTGACAAATAACTGGCTTGTGGCGGCCAAGCGTTCATTGCAACGTCGCTTTTTGATCCTTCTATGTCGGCTCTTCCTATCATTGTGAAGCAGATTGTTCACCCACTAATAGGGAACGTGAGCTGGGTTCATTCAGCACATTCAGCTTCTGCACCTTGGATGAGTGCACGCATACTGTTGTCTCTTGGCAATCGCTTAGTAGGAGCAGCAGGAGCATCTGGACCAGCAAAAGATGGAAATGAAATACAGCTCCCTTTGGCTGAGGTGGTGGAGATTTCACTGCTTAAAACCCGGTGAGTGCCACTGGGTAATGCAGTGGTTGCTGCGGCAGGCTGGACCACCACATCAGAGCCACGGTTCTCCCAGGCCATTTTATGGTGACGCTGCATATGTTGACGCAGGGCTGTGGTGCCAGCATTGGCACCCTGGCCACGCTTCACCTTTTGCCCACATATTCTACATATGGCCATATTAACCCCCTCTGGCGGCTTAACAAAAAACTGCCACACCGCCGAGTAGGTGATTTTCCCCCCAACACTCCGCACTGACTGACTGCTACCGCTGCTGCCTCCGTGAAACCCTGCACCACTACTTCCCTTTCAGGTAGGCTGCTGCAAAGCAGGTGTCTACCCCGGGCATGTTTGGCTCCCAACCTCCCACTGCTGCCACCCTGCTAACTACCAGCCATGCTACCACCTTGCTGCCTCACGGGCAAGCTGCCACCCTCTTCTCTTGATGAAGCCCCTTCTTCACCCGGCTCCCAAGTGCGATCAGCGTCATCATCATCGAGTAGTGTCCGCATGTCACTGATGTCCTCCTTAACGCTCTCTGGGTCAGGAGCCTGACCGCCCGCAACACCACCTCCCACGCCACTCTCCTCATCACTACTTGCCTGCCTAGCGAAGGAAGCGGCGTATGTCTCCTCCAAATCTTGGCTGGGCGATAGCTGCTGACTGTCCTCTACTAGCTCGTCCTCGCTGTATAGTGGAGTTGAGCCCACAGCATACAATACTTCTATGGCTGAGGGAACAGCAAAGGACAGAGGCAGGTTGAGGACAGGTGAGGGCACAGGGCCTGCTCCCTGGCAATGCCAACTAAGGGTTGTGTCTGACGAACCCACTGACTGTTGCCTGGGGGTGTCTGATGTCACTTGGGATGAAGTGGATGACCGAGTTACCCATTAGGAATCGCTGGTTTGCTGGTCAAGACACGACTGCTAGATAACACCGGGAGCTCAGGCCTCTCGCTGCGACTCCTGCTGACACGCCCCCGTACTCTGCTGCGACCTCTGCCTGCGCCAGAAACATTTAGGCCTCTGCCACTCCTCTGTGCATGGCCCGGCACTTCTCTGTCTGACATGCTTTTACTTGAACTAAATAAATTAAAAGCAAATTAAAACACACCTAAAAGCGACAAATATATTTTTATTTTTGTACACAAATAGGCCACTAAACACTTTTACCACAAATAACTTCAACAGTCAACTGCGTATATATTTTTATTTTTGTACTCAAACACGTCACTAAACGCTTTCACCACAAATAATTGCAACAGTGAACTGCGTATATGTTTTTCTTTTTGAACTCAAATACGTCACTAAACGCTTTCAACACATATAACTGCAAAAGTAAACTGAGAATATATTTAGATTTTTGTACTGAAATAGGCCACTAAACGCTTTTACTACAAATAACTGCAACAGTGAAATGCGCATATATTTTTCTGGACATATAAATTGCTGGAATGACAGAGCTGTATAATGCCTTTTTGGATCCCCAAATAATCTTTCCCTGCACTTGTAAATCGCTTTTCTAGCACTGTCCCTAGCGCTTATGGCGTCTCTCCCTGCACTAAGATGCTGTGAAATGATTCCTCCCTATCCTTTCCCTGCACTTGTAAATCACTTTTCTAGCACTGTCCCTAGCGCTTATGACGTCTCTCCCTGCACTAAGATGCTGTCAAATGATTCCTCCCTATCCTTTCCCTGCACTTGTAAATCGCTTTTCTAGCACTGTCCCTAGCGCTTATGACGTCTCTCCCTGCACTAGGATGCTG
>NC_092862.1:94755794-94756671 GCF_032062135.1 Pyxicephalus adspersus
TTCCTCCCTATCCTTTCCCTGCACTTGTAAATCGCTTTTCTAGCACTGTCCCTAGCGCTTATGACGTCTCTCCCTGCACTAGGATGCTGTGAAATTATTCCTCCCTATCCTTTCCCTGCACTTGTAAATCGCTTTTCTAGCACTGTCCCTAGCGCGTTCTGACGTCTCTGTCTGCACTAAGATGCTTTGAAATGATGCCTCCCCCATATCCTTTCCCCGCACTTATAAATCATTTTTTCAGTTTTTTTTTCACAATGAGGTTTTTCCTAACACTCTCCCTAGCGCCTACACATCTCTTTCCCTGCACTCAGAACGCTGTAAAATGTCTTAATCCAAGATGGCTGAGGCTATTTAAAGGAGTGTGACATCACAGGGTTGGCTGGCTGCTGATTGGCTGCATGCATGGCATTATGAGTCATCCCGCCTTCCCAGAGTTCAATGCCCCATGTCCTCACACATGTAGCTGCCATTTTAGAAATACTTGCAATTCGTTACCATAAATCGTGAGGAAATTCGGATTTGTTGCGAATGAAATTTTTTCAGAAATTCTGATCGAATTCCACTTCATCAGCTTCGATTCGCTCATCTCTAATAATAACGTATCCAATTACAAAATTTATATAGAAAGGAATGGATATCTGGGGTACCTTCCTTTTAAGGGGTTCTGCCATGTTTCTAAGAGAATTGCAAGGTACACACAGCTTCACCTTTTTTCATCTATTTGTCAAAGGTAAAACATTATGCTCCTGTATGAAATCAACTTACCTTAACCACCTGAGCATTACACTGAGGTCTAGATTTCTGTACCAAAAGTGATCCACTGTTTTTTATTAAATTTTTTTTTTTTAAATTGTAGACCTGTAACTTACAGAAATAT